>NW_022987910.1:809864-994864 GCF_902827165.1 Trematomus bernacchii
TGAGAAACTGTTAGAAAGTATCGGGGAATCCCTGCGGAGTGGAGTCAATTAATGTTTAAGCTGTCGATCAGCTGTCCGCAGCGTCTCCACTGCAGCCTTTGCATCTCAACCCCCCCCCCCCCCCCCCCCCCCCGCGGCAACTCTATATCCACCAGTTTAAGGAAATAAAACTAATGTGTTGAGTTACATCAGCTGCCAGATCTACCAAATATATGGTGTTCTTAGTTTCCATACCTCCTGTGTTTTATGAGCGACTTATCAAGTCTTAGCAAACGGCATAAAACATGATTAAACGTGATAGTATATAAAACCATGCTCGTATCTATACAACCTATAGAAAAGCAAAACGGCCTCAGTTTAGACGTAATTCTGTCCTTCTGTTTACCGCATCATTTATGAGAATACATGTCATAACATTAAGACAACATATTCGAGGTGGTTTTCAATAACATATCCGTATATATTTATTTCTCCAAGTTATGTTTTTGTGTGCACTGAGGAGTCTCAAACAGGGGTTTGTTTCATCATTTTAAGATTGGCTTTAATCAATGTTTGCAAATGAATTCTTCATATTTGATAAATGAGAGGTAACATTTTATTTATGGTATTATTTTCACATATTTCTCTCCATTCTTCCTTCTGCTAACGGTGTCGCAGTTTCTCGTCTCTCCCGTTTTTGTGCTTAGTGCATACGCATGGGTCAGAGTTTGCATGGAGGACCGCACATTTTCCCGTCAAGTTTGTTTTTTATAAATCGCAAATATTGTTTAGTAACTGGCGTGTATGGGCTCAGAACAGTCTCATAATACACACATGCACACAGAAGGATTCACACTTGTATTTCATGATCCGCAAAAGGATTCACACTTGTATTTCCGGATCCACACTTGTGTTTTTCAATGCACACACAAATGTGTTCCGTTTCATATACATGTAAATAAAATCCAAATACAGAAAAAAGTTTTACATATGTATTTTTGATCCTCACATATTTGTTTTCCGTTTAAAACCGCTGCACCTGCAAACACAAACCGCTTTCTGTGCATGGATCGCTCTGCATTCGTGTGTGGGTTTTTTGAGACTCCCCTGACGGTGACCCGATTCGTACTTGTAATTTTTTCTATCTATAGCCAATCAGATGTCTCCTCAATTCTAAGCCAATCACATGAGCGCGCCCCCACAAGGGTAGATTTATTGCGTTCATGACGTAGCGCTTCATGTACGCATTTTGCGCTGTCCGGAGCTGACAGGTCCATGGAGCCTGCCTGCAGGCGCTAATCTCAGGACACCTCCACTCTCAGTACATTACCACTTTCCGATCAGGAAATGCACGCAAATACAAGCCTTTATATTATTAAGGTACAGTGCCACTTTCCGAACCATTAATGAATGCTTGTGTACACAAAAACGGCAGGCAAAACTGTTTTAAATGTGTGTTTCCTGTATGGCGATCAGCTGCTTTATTTATGTCTGTATGAAGTTGTTGTGAGTGTGGAGGGAGCAGCTACAGGTTAGCTTAGCCTAATCGATCAGTGCACTACGAAGCCAGTGCTAGACAGTGAACTGTCAACGGGGGGAGCCCCGCCGGTCATTATCGGCCGATATTCACTCTTAATAGTTTGATCGGTGCTCTCTATAAAGGCCGATCAGGAGAGCTGGATCTGATCGATATGGACATAAACGCGAGTGAAGTTTTAGCGAGCTGCATGAGAAACTGACGGGCTGTCAGGAGAGAGGGAGGGAGAGAGGAAAAGAGATGATCCTTACTCCCGTGTTATTATCCGGTCATAGTCCGGTAATTACCTAACGGAAACGCTGCTACACAATTCTTATTATTATTATTATTGAAACATGACCGGTAAGTTTCAAATTTGTCCGGTAAAATTAAATTCTGTCCGCGGAAACCCTGCTCCGGACTACGCAAAATGCGTATATGAAGTGACATGAACGCAAGAAATCTACCCTCGTGGGGGCGCGCTCATGTGATTGGCTTAGAATTGAGGAGACATCTGATTGGCTATAGATAGAAAAAATTACAAGTACGAATCGGGTGACCGTCAGGGGAGTCTCAAAAAACCCACACACGAATGCAGAGCAATCCATGCACAGAAAGCGGTTTGTGTTTGCAGGTTCAGGGGATTTAAACGGAAAACAAATATGTGAGGATCAAAAATACATATGTAAAACTTTTTTCTGTATTTGGATTTTATTTACATGTATATGAAACGGAACACATTTGTGTGTGCATTGAAAAACACAAGTGTGGATCCGGAAATACAAGTGTGAATCCTTTTGTGGATCATGAAATACAAGTGTGAATCCTTCTGTGTGCATGCGTGTATTATGAGACTGTTCTGAGCCCATAGGCGTACGCCACCTTTTTAGCGTACGCACCGTTTATAAATGAGGCCCCAGATGTCAATTTGAAAGTGTGCAGGATTTCTGAGGGACAATAGTTTTTTCAAAATCTGTTAGGGTGTTCCTGTTAGTATGTTTTTATTATATATACTCATGTGTAGATATGGGCATATGGGAAATTCACTACTTAAATGCAATGTTTCCTATGAGGTACATTTGGGAGATTTTTATGTTAAGATTTATTAAAGTTGCCTCGTTGGTAAAGATACAATCTAAATATAGGGAGGGAAGAGGATATATTGAAAACTCAGAATATGTGTTATGTTTCTCTTGACTCTAAGCCACAAAAATAACACTATTGTCTGTGTTATAACACACACTCATGCAGGTATCGAGCAGAGAAACTCGCAGACTGCTGGACAAGAGCAAGACCTTTCATGTGGCATGTGGAGTTTCCATCTGCATCTTCTCTGGTAAAAACTGTCACTTATCACCACAGCTCGTGTGTGTGTGTGTGTGTGTGTGTGTGTGTGTGTGTGTGTGTGTGTGTGTGTGTGTGTGTCTGTGTGTGTGTGTGTGTGTGTGTGTGTGTGTGTGTGTGTGTGTGTGTGTGTGTGTGTGTGTGTGTGTGTGTGTGTGTGTGTGTGTGTGTGTGTGTGTGTGTGTGTGTGTGTGTGTGTGTGTGTGTGTGTGTGTGTGTGTGTGTGTGTGTGTGAGGTGTTAACAAATGGACCCAGGCTGGCTCAGCAATCCTTGCGTACCAGCTGTGAAGCCCTTCTAGCTGGTCATGAAGATTTTTCCTGCCGTGTGTGTGTGTGTGTGTGTGTGGGTGGGTGTGTGTGTCTGATCTTGTTCCTGTGGGTCCCCCCTCATGACATCATGAGAGCTTCCAGCAGCTGTGTGTCCGCTGGGTCTCTGCTTCACAGGCTTCTTCCTTTTATCCATTCTTGTGTTTCCTGAGAGGCTTCATATCTGTATGGAAACACATGACTCTTTCTCACGATAAAGTGAAACTAAGTCAGCACAAGCCACCTACATAAAACAATATGCTGTGTGCTTTTTCTCTTAGTGATCCTGTCATAATAGTTTTTTTATGGATTTGTATTTACATTTTATTCCTGTAATCCTATCAGAATGTCCAAACTAGTGAACATGTAAGGTTAGGGTGGACCCATCTTGTCCCGTTGCCTAATAACTTTCTCAAGGAACACTGTCAGTCCCAGAGAGTGACACATTTTAAAGAAACTCACATTTTTTCATCCATTGTTAAAAATCAAGGCAACACAACTTTCGAGGCTGCATTAGCTGCCGTGTTCAGAGAATTATTCTGCTTCCATGTTTACTAACAGAAAACGGATCCATAGAAATTCTCTTCACTATGGCATCTTCTGTAAGCTTAAGTCTTATTTCTTCACTGCCATTCACTCCTCTCTCACACACTCACACACACACACACACACACACACACACACACACACACACACACACACACACACACACACACACACACACACACACACACACACACACACACACACACACCCTTCAGGCAAAGCTCTCATGTTATAATAGCGGAGTTCCAAAGTGTTGAGGCAGCAACTGACAATGAAGACAGCAGGGATGGGAGAGAGACACACATGGAGAGAAGAAAGGGGGGCTGGGGGGAGCAATGGGAGTGAGAGAGGATGTGAGTGAGAAAAAAGGACTCTTGTGTCTCATGATTACGCCCTCTAATTCCATCAGCTGTCGAATGGCTGCATGGTTAGCCTATGATGTCAGGGAGGTGTGTGTGTGCGAGTGTGTGTGTGTGTGTGTGTGTGTGTGTGTGTGTGTGTGTGTGTGTGTGTGTGTGTGTGTGTGTGTGTGTGTGTGTGTGTGTGTGTGTGTGTGTGTGTGTGTGTGTGTGTGTGTGTGTGTGTGTGTGTGTGTGTGTGTTTCAGTGAGTCAGGAGGATATTTTGCTGACTTTCTGCTGAATATACAAAGAGATTTTTGTACGAGTGTCCCCTTGCAGATCATTTTGACCATTATAATTAAGACTGTGTACGTGTGGGTGTGTGTGTTTAAAGCAGAGGAGCTGTTCCATATGTGTGCTGTTGTCTGTGCACAACAAATGTGTTTCAAATGAATACTGTGTAACTCTTTCTCTTCTTCGGTAGTTGTACATGTGTCTGCCCACCTGGCGAACGTTGTCAACTTCAGTGTGAGCTACTCAGAGGATTTTCCTGCTCTCAATTTGGCTCGCTACAGAGGAGAGGTGAGACACAAACACGTTTTGTCCTTTTTACTTTTGAGGCCCCCTATTGACTTGATGCATTCCTTCCCTCTAACCATAACCATCACAAGAACATGTCTAACCCCAAATCTCCCTGTGACCTTTAGGGCGAGGTAAGCTTACAGAACTATGGGAAATCTCCTTAAAGGCATTTATAGTGTTTCACTAAGTTGCACACACAAAGAGTGGCAAAAGTAGTGGTTGAAAAATGAAAAAAACTGAGTCAGAGGAGGAAGTACTATCCCTTTACACCACTTCTGCACACCTAACCCATGTTCTATGTATCTTTCCCAGGACCCCAAGCTGATCATTTTGACCACAAGTAAGAAGCACTACTTTCTTATACAGTATTTCATTCTGACCATAGGTGTGTGTGTGTGTGATGTTTATGCTGGTAAAGGGGATACTTAAAACAATTTAAGGGTGTAAACATCTTGCAGATTAGAGTGGCTTTTATTTCAGGAAGAGAGAAGGAAGTCATGCTGTGTTCAGACTTATCTTAATCCAATGTTTTGCTGTTTCAGTGGGTAAAATGAGTCCATATAAAGAACTGGATTGCTTGCCTGCTATTAAATGTATCTCACGTTAATGTGTCCTATTTTAATTGCCTGATTTTCTTCAGTCCCAGGAGTCACAGGCGTCCTGTTGGTTCTCATCCTCTTCCTGATGTTCACCTCATCCTCCTACTGCGTACGGTAGGTCAGCCAGACCCCCATGAATATAAAAGGTTCCACAAACCTAGAATATCACATCTCAATGTCTATGAGCTTTGCATGTGTGAGAGAACATTTTTTTTTGTTGAATGGTTTGCTGTCTTGCAACTTTTTTATTTAAATGAATGGGAGCCTGGTATCTAGTTATCTTAGTACAACTTATTTTGTGCTTGTATTTATGTATCTGTTTTGCTATGTATCTCTTTGTATTGTTTCTGTTTCCTTTTTGTTTCTGCCTGAGTTCATCTTGCGTGTCAGGTCAAAGAGAAATGCAAAATGGAAACCATAAGGAGACGTGCTAACAGACCCCTGTTACAGATGAAATCCTCACTAAGTGTTCCACTCATGGCTCTGTCATTACTCGGGTCATAGAGGGTCACCCATTCTGCATGTGTGCATATGTGTGTGTGTGTGTGTGTGCGTATATATGTGTGTGTGTGTGTGTGTGTGTGTGTGTGTGTGTGTGTGTGTGTGTGTGTGTGTGTGTGTGTGTGTGTGTGTGTGTGTGTGTGTGTGTGTGTGTGTGTGTGTGTGTGTGTGTGTGTGTGTGTGTGTGTGTGTGTGTGTATATGTGTGTGTGTGTGTTCGTGCAAGTGCTGTCCTTGCTTTCTTCTGTAATCGAACAGAGGATAAGAGGCTTTTCCAGACCACTTAGGGCTTTAGATAAGAGTTTGGGGAAGTGTCTTGAGTGCTGGGATGAAGGCTGCCACACCAGAAATACCTGCATAATGAGTCACAATGATCCAGTGATACTACCAGACAATAATGCCCTGAAGATTACTCAAACAATAATGCAAAGATTTATAAATAACAGAATATATAAAAACAAATAATACTGATTAAATACGAGTAGATCAAGATAACCTGAACATCATTGTTATGCTTGTGTTTTTAAAAAAAAGCGAAAACAATGTGTCTTTAATTCTGACATATGATAATATTAAACGTATTTATATTTAAGCCAGCCTTAACATGTGTTGTCATCCTGTTAATGCTGGACAAAAGAAAACAACTTTAGGTGTTTTGCTTTGATCAAGCCCTTTTGATACAATACTTATACTGATAACATACAGTATGAGGGTCTCCCATAGCACACTACTGAGCAGAGATTTGTTTTAATGGGAATATATTTGTACAGATTCTATTAGTAAGGTATACTAAATGTGCAAATGTTTATGTTATACAGTACATCTGTTTTTCTTTGAGACAGTTTTACTAAACTTTTACAAATATAGACTAAGGGTAAAATCACTGGATTATGAAGCAATGATCACTTAACACTTTCATTTTGTTTTATAATAAACTAAGATGCTCGGCTGCGTGGTGTCCCTTTGCAGAAACAGGGTATACTTTAAGAAAACAAACATGACAGAAGTTGCAGTAGCAGAGGATGAATACAGGGTTTGATGACGCTCATTGTTTGCAGTATTTATGGGGGGTCGTTGTGTGTAATGACCCCTTTCATATTGACCTCTGATGTCCTGCTTACTCAGGCTCTGTGCTGGGAGTCTGTGCGTCTGGTCCTGAACAAACTCTGACCTCGCTTTCTTCTTTTGTTGTCTTTGCTCTTTTTGTGCCTCTTGTTCTCTGGTTTCCTTATATCATATTACAACGTTATAATTCCTCATTTATATCTACTTTTCATCATTATCTCTCTTTTGAAAATCCTTAGTGTTAGAAGAGTTCCTTAAATCCTATATGATGCTTCTTTTTCAGGTTGTCCAACTATGAGATCTTCTGGTACACACACAACCTCTTCATTGTTTTCTACATCATCCTCATGGTGCACATGGTCGGGTAGGTGTCTGGGCTAAGCATTACATCTACGTGTGTGTGCTTGTGTGTGGGTTTGTCTCTGAATGAGTCGACACGTTTTCTTTTTTTGCACAATTTGTCTCCCTCTCAACCACTTCTTACAGAAAACAAGATAAGAGTTAGCTTCAACTGTGAATGTCAGCAAATATTGGTGCCTCCCACTGACAGCTGGAGACATCTCTACATTTGCTCAAGTTGCTTTTGACTCACTGATAAAATAAATCACGCAGTGTTTAACTGAATCCCTTCGTAAATTAATAGTCTTGTTATAGACCTATTTTACATGCTAATATAATGTCACTTGCTCAAGACAGCATTTCATTTTAATTACATTTTCTAAGAGTTTTTAATGGAAAATCAGGATGTAGGAATTTTTTAATACCCTCACATATGTGGTCCTAGGCTGAACATACACAAACATACATACATACTTTACAGGCAATCCTTCATGTTACACTAAAATCCCCATCTAACATAATCTTGATTCTTGTCTTTCCATCAGAGGAGCTCTGAAGTATCAGACCAACTTAGAGGGCCACCCTCCTGGCTGCCTCAGAGCCAATCAGAGCAGCACGGAGCAGCCGGGTGAGGAGCTGGAGGCGGGTGAGGACGAAGAGAGAAGATGCGGAGAGGAGGCTCACTTCCAGCCGCACTACCCTCAGGTGTGTGTGTGTGTGTGTGTGTGTGTGTGTGTGTGTGTGTGTGTGTGTGTGTGTGTGTGTGTGTGTGTGTGTGTGTGTGTGTGTGTGTGTGTGTGTGCGCGTGTGTGTGTGTGTGTGTGTGTGTGTGTGTGTGTGTGTGTGTGTGTGTGTGTGTGTGTGTGTGTGTGTGTGTGTGTGTGTGTGTGTGTGTGTGTGTGTGTGTGTGTTGTAAAGTTTTGTATAAGTAGTGAATACATGTGTTGAGTATTTGGGAGGTGTCGGAGGCAGTTTATTAGAGGTTCAGTGCTGTAGGGGAGGGGCAGGCATCCTCTTCCTACTTCAAGGCCGGTGTTTGTGTGCGTTTCTTCCTGCGGGTGTGATTATGTGTTTGCACATGGTCGTTAAGCAGCGAGCTGGTTCCATAAAATCCCCCTTAAACCCCATTGTGCTTTGCAGGTTTTAATGGAGTTGTGAGCAATTAGTCTGCTCAGGGTAACTGCAAACAAAAAGAAGCAGAAACACAGATAGAAAGGTGGAGAGATTTCACGTGTGTTCTCACAAATATACTCTCTTGAGTCTGATTCAGAGCTTTGTTGTGTTAGGAGAATCAGCCTTGATTAAAGGCAACATAGGATTCCCCAACGTGTCCTGTATCAGAGCTAACGCTGCAGTCTTTTTATACCACCCAGATCGAAATTATAAGCAGCCTTGAGGGAAAAAAAATTCCACCTCCTGTTTGAATCTTGAGATGGAATCATCTACAGCATTGATGTGTTCACTTTGCAAAAGTAAGAACGGATCTGAAGTTCCATCTTTTTAAAATCCAAAGTGAACACAGATGCAAGTTATTTTACTAATTTAAACAGCCTGCTAATACACTGTCCATTTGTATCTTTAAAACAAATGTAACTCAATAGAACTAGCTACTTTATACTTCATTGTAATATACCTGGTGTGACAATAAGCCAAGCAACAGGGGTAACCATCTTGGTTGCGTGAACGCTGCCCTAATAATTAGAAGTTTACCCTCTAAAATGCTATAAAATGTCTGCAGATATGTTTAAAATACTTCAGTAACAAAACTTCATCATTATCGAATTTCAGCTGCTCAGTACAAGAAGAGCAAAAGTCCATCTGAAGGCTGTTGAAAATGTAGACTTATCAAAGCAAACCTCTCTGCAGGGCTGCGCAGAGAAAAGTGGTTCAGGTAACCATTTCTCAACAACATGCTGTACAGCCATGCCTGTAAAACAGTGTGTCGGTCCAAATGTCTTAATGTAACGTTAATGTAAAACTCAAAATAACTGTGTAAGTGTAAATGGCAAAACCCACTAGAGTGTCTCTCATGTGCAGACAGCAAAGCAGCCTTCAGCATTAAATGAAAGCTATAATTCGTTTTTGTATTTGTGCCAGTCTTCTTTTGAAATGCCTCCATTACTTGTTAGAACATTCAAGTGTTAATATAACGATGGAGAAAATCCGTTTTTTTCCATTGTGTATTTGTAGACATGGCTTTGGGTGTCCGGCCCTCTCTGTCTTTACTGTGCCGAGCGTTTCTACCGCTACATCCGGAGCAGCGACCCTGTAACCATAGTGACAGTCATCAGGCACCCCTGTGATGTCATTGAGTTGCGCATGCTGAAGAAACACTTTAAAGCTCGACCTGGACAGGTGAGAAGACATTACATCTTTATCTCCTCAATGTTTTTAACTACTTTGCTATTAAGTTTGACAAATTATGTGTTATGAGGACGATATAAACGCCTCTGCTGTATGATTCCTAAGTTAAAAGGTTTATCCAACTTTTTCTCCTGCACTTCCTTTGGTTTGCTCTCAACATGCCCCCCCTCTAATCCTCTCTGTCTCTTTCTGCCCCTTTCTGTCTCGCCATCTCCTCCTTCTCTTTCTCAGTATATTGTTCTTAACTGTCCAGGTGTCTCTTCATTTGAGAACCATCCCTTCACACTCACAACGGTAAGACCCTTTGCAACACATTCCTCACTCATGACACAATGCAAAAACACACGCACACACACACACACACACACACACACACACACACACACACACACACACACACACACACACACACACACACACACACACACAAGCACACACACACACACACACACACACACACACACACACACACACACACACACACACACACACACACACGTGTCTTTACAGTTTCTAAAACGTTCTCCCCCCTGGCAAAGAACATGCAGTTATTTGTCTCTCTCAACATCCCGCCCTCCTCTGCTGCTGGCTGACATGTGAATGACAGCTGGGTCGTCCAGATATATTCAGTTTCAGATTGTTTGTAAATGTTTTCAGATTAAGTCCAGATTGTATGAGGTAGGAGCGGAAGACACACAAACAACTTGCTGTTAAGTCAGCATTCAGGAATTGACTCAAACTCACAAAGAGAGACACGCACGCACGCACGCACGCACGCACACACACACACACACACACACACACACACACACACACACACACACGCACACGCACACACAGACACACACCAGTATGTGCATGCCTATGCCTGGTGTGTTATGGGGCTCTGAGGAGGAGGGCAGCGAATCACACTGACAGAGAGCAGACAGACCCCTGAGGCTAGTAACGCGGCCTGCCAACAGGAAGGTTGTGTGTATCAGTGTGTGTGTGTGGGTGTGTGTGCGTGCATTGTAAAATGTAATGAAAAGAGTTCTCGCTATGTAGCATGGTTGAGTGTGTGCATGTCTGTCTTTGTGTTAGTTGCACATGTATGAGTCCAACAACTAGGAGTGTGTGTTCTTGTGTATGTCTCTGTGTGTATTGTGTTGTGACTCACTGTCTGCTCTCTCTCTAACTCCTTGCAGTGTCCCACAGAGAACAAGGAAACGTTTGGTGTTCATCTCCGAGTCGTGGGAGACTGGACTGGTGGGCGGACACACACACACACACACACACACACACACACACACACACACACACACACACACACACACACACACACACACACACACACACACACACACACACACTCATATGCTTACATGTGCAGAAACGCAGAGATAAAAGGACTGACAAATAGACACACACACACATTTTTTGTTGCCTATCAGAGTCGAGGGATGGAAGTCTCTTTGTTTTTTCCCTTGTCTCTGGGGAGGCATTTACAAAAACCTACATTTTTATGTGTGAGTGTGCCTCTGTGTCTACCGGTATTTCTCACTTTTCGTGTGTGCATGGTTCCCACAGTTTTATTGTCTCGATGGAAAACTTGAGTTGCCATGCTGCATGGGCACACAAATAAATAATACACAGTTATTTAACACTTACAGAGCTTGTTGGTTTTCTTCTAAAGGGCTGCAAATCTGCACATATTTTTTATGTTTTTGAGGCACAAGCACTTTACATACATTTAAAGTAGATTAGAGAAAAGGAAAAGCCAATGACAAGAAACACTATCCTATCCTTGCATTTTCTTTTATGCTTATGCATTAGCTCCATTTGTATACAGCAGACTTAAACGGCATTAACTTCTCGAGGAAGCCTTGGCCTTTGGGAGCCTGTGACATGATCGAGAACATGTACACTTTTTTCCACTTGCTACTGTACATATCCCCACACACATGCTTTCAGAACACAGAAAGGGAAGTGGGTCTGTTTGTGTTGGCCCCTTAATCTGCCGTGACCACATGTTGTAAGGAAACAATGGAAAGCATTGAGTGGGAATGTAAAGACACCTCTAAATATGGCAATAACTGTACAGTATTGTTTACATGGTAATCTTGATGTCACTCTCCATTCTTAGAGAGTTAGATCAGTGGATGAAATAATATGAAACTTAAAACCTCTCCTCCCCTCAGAGCGGTTCACACAGCTGTTACTTCCTGAACCAAGGATAGACTTGGAGATCCTTCCCATGGTGCAACAGAGGAGATACCCAAAGTACGTGTGTGTGTGTGTGTGTGTGTGTGTGTGTGTGTGTGTGTGTGTGTGTGTGTGTGTGTGTGTGTGTGTGTGTGTGTGTGTGTGTGTGTGTGTGTGTGTGTGTGTGTGTGTGTGTGTGTGGGTGGGTGTCCATGTGAGGGGCTGTTGTTTGTGTGATGTGGCTGACATGATTTCTCATGAAGGCGCAGAATCACAGAGGGGTCAGAGGTTTTGACCTCCTGACCTCTGACCCCCTCCTCTTCCTGCTCTGTGTTTGAGAGAGAGATAGGCAGAGATGGAGAGGGAGATGAGTTTGTTTTGCGACAGTAAACCAGAGCTAAACAAACCATCGAAACCCCCAGACCCCCCTCACTCTATAAAGATTGGCGAGGTATACAACAATGCAAAGTTAGGGTTAATTTCCATGTATTGTTAATTTGTTATAGTTCGACTAATTACATGCATATATTGTTAATAAAATGTTTTTTTAAATTGTTTTCAAGAAAGACAAATAGTCAGACATTTTGGGAAATATACAATATCTGCAATATTGATACAGGTTTTATTGTTTTTAAAGAAATATATTCAAACCTGTTTAGTTTAAAGGCTGGGAAAACTGCTACAAATAAAGCTAAATATTTGGATCACCTATCACTGCAAAGCTGTCAAACTAACATTTGACTTTGCTACTTTACTCTGAGCCTGTTTTTCAGGTCTCAGGCTCGAAAATGACATTCCCAGAACAAATGACCATATCTTCCCTTCTAAAAGGGTTAAATTAATAATCTTTTCTCAAAGTAATGATAAACCTGTGAGTTGGATGTAGAAGTGTCAGAATCAATATAAATGTTTTTTATTTTAAAGAAAATTCAGATTTTACATAGTAAAAAACTGTAAATTATAGTGTCCGTCCAAAAATTATTTTTTACAGATAGTGAAAACTACCCTTGGATGATGGGTTAGGTTAGTAGACTAAAAGCTTTAGGAATCCAAAGTACAACATATAATAAGTACCCTGTATCAAGATTGATGCAAAACAAGTGAAATTTGACCTTTTTAGAGAGATTTAGCCAAAAACTGGGCCATCTGGGGTCATTTGGGTGGATTTGACCTATCTCTGGCCCCCCTTGCTCGATCTGGTTGGTTGACATACCCTTGTGACCGTTAGAGCCAATAGAATCGAAGGAGGATACCTACATAGACACACATTGTAAAGAAAAAATGTTGCCGCTTCGCGTGTGGAAAGCGAAACTAAACTGGAGGAATGTCTCCTTCTGGAGTTTGGAAACTAAAACGCAGTTGTATTGCTTATGGATTATCAGAAATAATTTCAAAGAAGGCACAGACACATAGGATGAACCTATGGATTAACTGCAGCATCGTTTTTTTATCGTTTTAATGCCATTGAAGACCACTTTTGACCAAGGTAAGCCATATTTATATGTTTAGCTTCTTGGCTCCACATGTGATGATGTACGCTTTCGTTGATAGCGTCGCGAATGTTTATCACTGAGTGTTGAGGTGGGCACCGTTAGATTCAGTGTCTCCAGGACACCAAAAAATAGTGTTTGGTTGTGCATCTAGGATAAGTAATAAGGGAGTTCTGAGTGAGTTTATGTGCCTTTGTCGGTCCCGTTTTTTCGATCGAGGCTAATTCAGAGGCTGAGTGCTAGCATTGTGGGTTTTTTTTGAAAAAAAAAATTAAAAAGATCAGTTGGCTGAGTTTCTTCCCGTTACATGGATATAACACATTCATAGTTTTATTCAATATTAAGATTCCTTAGACGTTGTTTCCTGCAAATGACGCGTTTATCCGCCCGGTACCGGGGGAAGGCGTGAAACAGGATGGATGTATAAAGAAAACTGGATACTGAGTTGGAGACAGGACCCCGTTCATTCCTATGAAAGTTGCTCAGTGGCGCATGAAGCCAAAATGTCCTGAGTCTTGAGGGCAAACGTTTTTATTGATTTTGATTTATAGACGTCTCTTTCTCTATCGAAGTCAATGGGGAAAAGTCTTTATTGGCCCAATGACGCCACGGACTGACACCGACGTTGTAGTACCACCGTTTGGCCACTATAAACATTTGCTTTAACGTCAGCCGTTTTTTAATTTGAAATAAAAAGTATTTGAGCAGCTGTTTTAGGGATGGTGTGTGTGTGTGTGTGTGTGTGTGTGTGTGTGTGTGTGTGTGTGTGTGTGTGTGTGTGTGTGTGTGTGTGTGTGTGTGTGTGTGTGTGTGTGTGTGTGTGTGTGTGTGTGTGTGTGTGTGTGTGTGTGTGTGTGTGTGTGTGTGTGTGTGTGTGTGTGTGTGTGTGTGTGTGTGTGTGTGTGTGTGTGTGTGTGTGTGTGTGTGTGTGTGTGTGTGTGTGTGTGTGTGTGTGTGTGTGTGTGTGTGTGTGTGTGTGTGTGTGTGTGTGTGTGTGTGTGTGTGTGTGTGTGTGTGTGTGTGTGTGTGTGTGTGTGTGTGTGTGTGTGTGTGTGTGTGTGTGTGTGTGTGTGTGTGTGTGTGTGTGTGTGTGTGTGTGATCTGACAGTGGGATTTCCCATGCAGGATGTTTCTCTGTTATGTGTTTTTGACCCTGAGGGAAAAGTATAAATACATATGTGTATATTTTTCCAGTTGCTTGTTTAATTGTCTGTTTTTTTTGTCTACACTGTATGTTCAGGCTTTACGTGGATGGTCCCTTTGGAAGTCCATCAGAGGAAGTGTTTAACTACGACGTCAGTGTTTGTGTCGCGGGTGGAATAGGAGTCACGCCTTTTGCCTGCGTGCTGCATGCTCTTCTGTGAGTTATGTAAAAGAATATCATACACTGGCAAATGAAAAGCAATTTAGGAAATTATTCATATCTATCTTTCTTTCTGTCTTCTTTCTTTAGTGACGGGTGGACAGGTTTCAGGTTGCAGAGGTTGTACTTTGTGTGGGTCTGCAGGGAGCTCAAGTCCTTCTACTGGTTTGCTGAGCTGCTGTGTGCCCTTCATCACAAGGTAGGGACAAAGTCAGCATGCTGAAGCCTTCATGTTCAATCAATTGAAACATGGTGGATTAATCTCTGGCTCATATTCAGAGTTTGTTTGTCCGACTAGTATCCAGTATTTTTCAGTCTTTGAATGACAGACTTAGGTCAGAAGATTCTCTTTTTTGACCTGAGCCACTGCCCCTTAAATGTCTGTGCATGCCCCTGCTTTAACCGTAAAAAAGCTAGCATAGTTTACAAGCAAAGATAATCCACTTGCTTCAGGCTATTGAGAAAGGTTTACTATTGGGTATTTGCTCTCAGTCAGGTCAAAGAAAGTTATTTCAGGTGTTTAAAATGAAGGGGAAGGTCAGAGGTTAAAAAGCGCAAAAGACCGCAGTTGAGCAGGGGATTACTGTGGCACCTGTGCTTTTAAATCTCAAGTAAAACAAAGTGTATGTAGAAATATGGTGCAATCAAATCAAAGTGCATACAAAGAATCACAAATGAAATGAAATGCAGGACCACTAAAACAGATGCTGTGTTTGTCGTTTAGCTTTGGCAGGAAAACCGACCGGACTACTTTAACCTGAAACTGTACGTCAGTCAGACAGACAACCTGCAGGTAGGTGTGACACACACACACACACACACACACACACACACACACACACACACACACACACACACACACACACACACACACACACACACACACACACACACACACACACTATGGTTTTATGTTCATCTTCTCATTGCATTGACTTTTCACTCATTCATATTTCATTGATATATATGACATGCCAGTCAAAGCTAAACCACTAGAGGGCGGTATATGACAGAGAGAGAAGCTACAGGGCATTCAAGTCTTGTATGTTGGTGTTAGTCTGCATGGGAGCCTGTGTGTTGTGTCTATTCTCTCTCTGAACTTCCCAATATTTATTGTGTCAGATTGTATCAGCACTGGATTTCACATTCTCTTCAGCTATATAATCAATATTATTGTTTTTATCAATTGTTTGGGCATATGTTTGATCATACTGTCAATAGCTGCTAATAATTCCTGTAGTGTTAAATAGTTTATGTTGATGGGATCAAGCAAAATTATTGATAATCCAGGAAACATGTCAGATATGGATGTATCAAATAGGAAAACAAAACCAGGATTTTCACTTGGAATGTTTAATGTTCTGTTACTAAATTAGGATTACACGTCATGTGACATCTATACAAAAGCTCCTCGTTAGTATAGTGGTCAGTATCCCCGCCTGTCACGCGGGAGACCGGGGTTCAATTCCCCGACGGGGAGAGTTACACCTTTTGTAATCACGTTACACCCTGACCAAGTTAACAGGAAGCCGTAACACCTGCCTGTGATGAATCAGAGCCTGTCAGAGGTAGCAGAGGCACAGTCGGTGAACTATGAGAAACACTCAATGTAGTGTTTTTGTCCATGCGCAAAACATGCATGAACGAATGATCTTACTCTGTGCAGATATCCAGTTTCGTTGTTCTTAGTTATAAGACAAGCTTTGGTAAAGGCAGCAAATCAGATAACACTCATTTGTGCTGCCTCGCCCCTCTACTGAAAGATCCTTATCTGTATCAGAGTTTAACAGCTAACCACAAAAAGGAAGTGACATGTCACCCGGCTTTTCACTCACACCTGTGTACTATGGGAATGGTTTGAGATATGCCGAGGTTTTTGGCTTGTCAGTCTCTTACCCCAGATTGATCCAGCATTCCAAAAAGTTAGTTCTGCACATTATTTGATTTCTGTTGAATCGCCTCTTTACATTGCAGATGGATGATATAATCTTTAAAATGTTTTATCTATGATTGCAGAGTCAAGTCAACACTGTCAAGAACTTCTAAAAAAGACATAAATACATAAAATACTACAGTGCACCATACAGGAGCTCAGATACATTTTAGATTTACCTGGTGGATTTAAGGCCGTTATTTTAATCTGCAAAAGCTCGATAATGAACTGTGCTCAGTATATCAATAACTTTCATGGCTGATACAGAAACAACCCACGCAGCTCATTTCCACTTAATCCCACCTTGCAGCCCCTGAATTTGGCTCGGCTTTGTTGATAACTGCCCAAAGCTGTTTGCACTACAGATAACGTTTAATGGCCCTTTAACTGGAGCGCACAGGCTGCTACAGTTTAAAGGTTAACAGGAGAAAGCAAGAGAAGTGGAGGAAGAGGGGGCCGAGGAAGATGGAGTACCCGTTGTCCTGATTGGGATCTTTTAACCTATAAATGTCAAAATGGATTTTCTTCTAAAAAAGTGTCATCAATCCGCTACTGAGTTGGTCAGATGTCTCTAGTAAAGGAAATATCGAAAATATCATGAAGGATAGGTTTCTTCCATAATGGCTGGATTTACACGTCCAACTATTTGCTTAAAAACTTAAAAAGTGATAATATGTAAGTGTTGTATCAATTGCCACAAAATGGCCAAAACAAATCAGTTATTGCAGGATTGTGAAAACTGGATGTTTTATCTTATTACTTCTTTTCCAGAGCATGTCGGAGGAGAAGTACCGTCCACTCACCTCGAGGCTGCTGGTTGGTCGGCCCAGGTGGAATTTACTGTTTGATGAGATCGGGAAGACCAATAAGCAGTAAGTAGATTTCGAATGTCCAGGGGTGAAGATGCTCTCCAGTGTTATTACGTCTAAACTCTTTGTCTCAATACACTGTATTAATTGTGTCATATTGTTCCAGCACGAGCACTTCTATAGTAATGTACTTGTGGCAAACAGCTTTTGGTGACCTTATCTTAACAGAAATGCATTGTGTTAAAACACAAAACAAGGCCACAGAGACAAATAGAACTATGTCTATAATAATAATAATGTCATTGATTTGATCAATTATTGGGCATATCTTTGATCGTACTGTAAAAAACAGCTTATTTTTCCCCCAGTGTTTGATAAATTATCAATGATTAATTTAAAATGTAAGTTGTACTGTATATATTGATCAAATCAATCCAATCCAGGTTTTTTTAGTTGCATTTTTAGCCTTTGATTGATGACTTCCTATTTGAAGGTCATGTGACCTGATAAAAGCTCCTCGTTAGTATAGTGGTCAGTATCCCCGCCTGTCACGCGGGAGACCGGGGTTCAATTCCCCGACGGGGAGAGTTACACTTTTTTTAGAGCACGTTACACCCTGACAACATTAACAGGAAGCCGTAACACCTGTCTGTGATGAATCAGAGCCTGTCAGAGGTAGCAGAGGCACAGTCGGTGAACTATGGGAAACACTCAATGTAGTGTTTTTGTATACGTGTATCATGCACCTGATTTGGAAAGGTTTCAGCTCTGCCTCTTTACAAACACACACCTTCATTGATCTTACTTTGTAAGACAGGCTTTGGTAAAGGCAGGAAATCAGATAAAACGTTTGTCTGCTGCTTTACCCCTTTACAGAAAGATCCTGATCCCTATCAGAGTTAAGTGGCTGACCACAGAAAGGCAGTGACCCTTACACTCACAAGTTATAAGGAAGTCGTTAAACCTGTCTCTCTCTTTCTTTCTCCCTCTATCTGTGGTTTCAGTAAGCGGGTCGGGGTTTTCTGTTGCGGACCAAAGGGCATCTCCAAGACTCTTCACAGACTGTGTAACTCAGCCCGATCCTCTGGAACAACCTTTGAATTCAACAAGGAGTCCTTCAGCTGATCGAACGTCCAAGCTGGTTTTATATTTCACTGAAAAACACAACTTTGCCATTTGACATATGAAAGTGGGCAAAAGAACTTGAACATTCACAGACTATCTTGTTTATTCATATGCATCCCTCCTACGGTCACAAAAGACCCAGCAGAAAAACAACCTTAAAATACAGCCAAACCCACGACTGACTGTTAAAATATTCAAGAAGCAAGAAAAACAGAAGAGACCAGCCCACTGCTCAGATCCTCCACTAAAGTTGCTGTTGGATTTGATCTTTTCCCTGGTACATCCCCATGGAGTAAATACGTCTTTCATCTTTCAGTGCACCAGGCGGAAACATCACGCAGGGATCAACAGACTTATCTTTTTATCCAAACATTTAAAAAAACAGTTAATTTAAAATTAACACAGAGATGGAACCATGTGGAAAACCTCCATTGTGGAATCAAGAACGAGTTAAGAGTCAGCCGAATTGAATTTGACCTTTACTTAACACAACAAAGAACCAGTACCAACCAGGCTCTACTGACCAAAAAGTGTCGGTGTGTCCCACTCACAGACAGAGGATTTGAGGACAGCCTTCAGGGAAATGTTGCTTGTCATCATCAGAATCTGCTGGGATTTGCTTTCAAGAGAGATAATGAGTGGACATATAATGGACACCTGATTTAGTCTTTAGCCCGGTTCTAATCTGGCCCTTACACCCTCCCACTTTGTGTTGGTGTTGTATTTACACTCACAGCTGAATGAAGCACCCTTCTTTGAGGCGTAAGGTATAGATACAAAGGCAATCTTCATGATTAACTTGCATCTCTACGACAGAAGCAGGAACTATTACGTTTCGTAACCATGTTTTACTAAGGAAGAGGCAACCTCAGCACATCCAGGAGAATAAAACGTTGAAGCTTTTGGTGGCATTTCTTTTTATGTAAACAAGTTTTTAAGCCGCCTGGTTTTTGCAACAGTCTCTGTAATTATACAACGAAATGAACCCATCTTCTGTGTGTTAAACGTGTAAAAGGAGTGGGGAGAGGGTTTAGGGGCCGGATTGGTATTGGACCTTTGTTTTACTTTTGTTGTTTGCTGTTCATATACGTGTATCAAAATCTGTCTTTCTACAAAGCAAACCTACACTACACCTCAAGCCAGTATTCTTAGTTGTTTTTATTATTATTTATATTGTACATGTAAAGTTATTTTCTTATGTTATGAGAAAAACTTCTGCAGGGTTTTGGCAAAGTGTATGTCATTATTATTTTTCTTTTATACATATCTCCAGAAAGTCAAGTTACTGATACAAAGAAATGAGGAGATGGGGGTTTCTGCAAAGAACCAACATCTTGATATTTCTGATTGTGTGCCTGAAACAACCATGAACCATCAACCATTTATTTAGCATTTCATATTTATATATATTTGAATGTTGAATTGTATGTCTATTTTTAGGAATGTTCTTTTTTTTGACAAAGTCTGAAATAAAGAGATTTTCTATTTATTATATCTTATATTGCTTGCAAATAGTGGGGAAACATTTACTAATTTCTGGGCCAATTCTATGTTATTATCACAAACATATAATTTGAAGTCACAAGTATGTTTTTTTACATTTTATTTTGTCAAAAAAACACACTTGCCAGTAAAAAGCATCAACTGTTTACTGGCATTCATTAGATTCATGAATTAAATTAGTTGGTTCATTTAAAAAATAGCCATCAAATATGAACTTGATGTGACATGATGACAACAAAATTGCAAAGAAAACCGGATCTTGTTGTTCAATTTTAATGCAGCATAATAGTACACAAACTCATGATTTGTTATCACGATGCCTCTTACTTCTCTTTTCCTCTGAAAGATCACAGTCTCTTCTCATAGCACACTGCTGTGGTCCTTTAGCACCAGCGGTAACACACAAGAGCGATGTGGGAGACTTTCATTGAGATAAATCATTTCAGTAAATGTACTCAAAGGAATGCTGACAAGTCACTGTACAAATACAAGAAAATACTGTAGTGAACTATAAAAAATACTTGCATGTTCATGAAAAAGACTGATTGCATTTTATAATTGAACAACAATTGGCTCTGTGTGAGGTAAAAATATATCCCAAAAAGATCTGCTGGACGTATAAACCTTTTGGGTTATCTTTCAGATGTTGGGTACCTGATTCTTATCCACAATCTTGATTTAAATTGCCCCATACTTCAAAAGGTTAGTTCACCTTAATACCAAAAATATATATATATGAAACGCTAAAATCCATTGAAAACGTTAAGATAAGGTTTTTTAATCCTCTCATTGTTTCTTCTAAGACATGTTGCTGACATTTTTCCATGCTATTACCATCACAATTCAATTAACTTCACCTGCACTGTATCGCCATAGTTTTAGCAGTAATTATCTCAAATTCAAAGTCAAACAAGTTACCGTTTAAAATTTCAATGGATTCTTTACCAGAGCTCAATTACACATTTTACCTTGCACCTGGGTTTATCTTGTTTACCTTGCATCATGAAAATGCAGTCCCTAATAGTTAGTGTGTGTGTGTGTGTGTGTGTGTGTGTGTGTGTGTGTGTGTGTGTGTGTGTGTGTGTGTGTGTGTGTGTGTGTGTGTGTGTGTGTGTACAGTATCAGTGTGCGTTACAGAGTAGTCTGGTATGAAGATGAGCCTTCCTCTGAGCTGCTCTGCAGTAATGGCTGTCTCTCTCCAAAGCTCGGCACCCTCTTCCTCCTCTGGTTACGCTTCCACTTCCTTCTTGCAACAATAAGCACCGCGGCGAAAATTGCAGCGATCAGCGCCCCGAGGATCCCGGCTCCCAGAAGCCATTGCCAGATTTGCTGGGCCTGCTCCAGGTATGGCGTCAGATACTCCTGAACAAACCTCTGGCCTGTAGAGGATAAAAAAGTTTGACGTTTAGGAAATGTTGTAGAAACACTTTTTTTACTGGCCTTGTTTTGTTGTTCAATACACACCAGGGTCCAACATGTAGGCATACTCAAATCCTAGAGCCTTATCGGACAGGAAGTAGTCTCCGTTTCTGTACAGAGGCATGAAGGGCACCATGTAGTAACCGTCATTGTGGCCGATGGGGGCATTGGATCGTGGGTAGTGGGTCCGGAGAGGCTGGTGAGTTCTGAGCCAGCGCTCAAAGATGCTGGAGGAGAGAGGGAAGGAACAGAGAGTCATTATTTCCATCATATAATACTCTGTCCCTCGAGCCCCACTTGACTTAATACTTCTTACTTTTGTTTTGCCTCTTAACTTATTTTCTCTTTGTTCATCTTCACAAACACAATTGGGTATACGCTGCACTAAGTGATGCTGTAACCATAAAGGATTCTCTCTTCCTGTGTGTATTAATAGACTTCATTGTACCTGTCAATGAAAGCATGGTGCAGCAGGAATACGGGGTCGTTGGCTGAGCCCTGCACTGAGGACATGGTGCCGTTCATGAAGACATGCAGGGCGTTGTGCATGGTGCTCTGGCCTGGAGCTGCCATACCTGACGTCGGACTGGCAAAGCCTGCGAGAGGAAAGAAAAGTAAAAACATGTATATAGGAGAAGAGAATCAAAGAGAGACATGTTTACATGCGTCAGGCATGTGAGTAGAGTGATCATCAGTGTAGACAAGCCCCACATTTCTACTAAAGACATTTGTTGCAGGAATATCAAAAGTCACTTAAAAGTTATATATGACGTTTTAACAGTCACATCTATTTGTGGACAAGAACACATGAATCATTATTTTGTTGATTGTTATGGCTTGGTATTTTACGTGCCCTCAGACTCTTTGGTTTATTAGGATCAAGGGAGGCGTGTGGCGCAGTGGACTAGTGTGTTGGTGTTCGGATCAGTGGGGCACAGGTTCAAACCCCACTGCAGTCAGCATGTCGTTGTGTCCCTGGGCAAGACACTTCACCCCAAATTGCTCCTGTGGGGATTGCCCACAGCATTGAGTATGTAAGTCACTTTGGATAAAAGCATCTAACAAGTAACATGTCATGTCATGTAATTAAAATAAAATGATGTTCCTTTGTAAAAAGCCTGGATCATGGAGGCAATCTGTTATCTGGGAAGTTTGACCTGAAGTTTTCCACATCACTATTTGTTCTTGTTATTCTTTGATGCAGACAGACATGTACTTGTCTACCCTTGCAGGAACTAACTGCATAACTAGTCTTCCACTTGATTGGACAGATTAGACCAAGGATTGGATTCAGCTTTAATTGTTGAGAATTATAATAACGTGCACAGTATGTGTGTGTGTGTGTAACACCCCTACCCTCTATGACGTTTCTAAAGCTCCCATTGGCGAATCTGTCCATGGATCCCGACTCGTACTCCGAGAGGCCCACAGTGAAATCCACATCAGCTGTTGTGGGGAGTCTCGGCACGCGGTTGCGGTCATGGTTGCCAGGGTTGCGCAGCAGTTGACCCTCCCCTGTGGCGTTACACAAGGCCTCTCTGCTGTTGTACTCCTCGGGATTGGTGCAGATCACCTACACACACACACACACACACACACACACACACACACACACACACACACACACACACACACACACACACACACACACACACACACACACACACACACACACACACACATATTTTGTAAGTTACTTAGGTTTAAGGGTCATAGACCTTCCTGAGGCTCTACCCCAAATATCAAACTGCAAGTTTCTGGACAGACTTCTCTCAATAACTGAGAAGACGCTATCTTTGATATTTTCCATGTGGTCTAAAGCCTCTGAAGTAGGATTTCCCCTCTGATCTGTTATGTTGAATGAATCCCTTGAGGGCAATTCTTAAAAAAAAGAAATGGCAGGTTTCAAACCAAATCGCACATTTCTTTGGATTAAGAGGTTAAACCAGCTTTAGAAGCAAACCTGCATAGTGCAATAGGGGGAAACAAGCCTTTGTTTGTTTCCTGGAGAAAGGAATCTTTTGTTTCCTAATAATGGATAAGAAAGATTTGCTAATAGATCAACACATAGTTAAACATGCAGTTTTCACTCACAGTCACACTCACAATGAGATTCAGAGAAATAGCATTTATTTTCTCACCTTCCATGAGGAGAAGACTGAAGCGGGGCTGATGAGGTTGGGATTGAGGGGGCTGCGTCCCCCCATCAGAGCGTCGGTGCATACCTCACAGGTCTGGGCATCCCTCCAGTCCCAGTATGGGATAGTGAAGTTAAAATCTCCTGTCAGCTTTCTTATCTCATTCTCCCAGTGGAGCAGGAAGACTCGGTGCCATGGCAAAAATGCAGCAGATTCATGGGCAAAGTCAATATCTCTCCACACGTTCCCTGGCCCTCCCAAGAAGGCGTCCCGGGACACGTAGTAGTGCATCCAGACAAAGAGATCATAGGAGTTGATGTCAGAGAACATGGGGTTCTCACCGTTTTCCCCCATCTCTGCTCTTGTTGCCGTTGAGATCACATAGTCAGCGTTGATGGTGTTCTTTGCCAGGTTCAGATAAGAGGTGAACTTCTGTTGCTCTGCAGGTGACATGGTCAGGATGTTCCTGCGCACTGACTCCCTGTACTCAGCACAGTTTGAACCCCAGTAACCAAACCTGCATTCACCACAGTTATAACCTCCATAGTTTCCAGCACAACGACAAGTCCGGTTAAAGAAAGCTAAAGGCCATCGCTCTCTGTCGTCAATCCCACTGTGGGGGTACTGGGGCCCATGGGGCTCATCGGAGACCTCCACCTCGGTGCAGAAACCACGTCCTGACATGGCACCGCATTGTGAGCCATCCCCGTCCCACACAGGGCAACACTCTTTGGTCCGTAGGCCCTCTGAGTTGGCACATGGGCGAGGGTATTGGCATAAACAAGTCCCAATGAGCTGCAGCAGAACTACAGATACGTACAAGTTCTTCATGATGAAAAGTCAGAGGAGCTCCAGTCTTAACTACAGTGGGAATGTAAAGTCCTGCTAAGAAGATGCTCAAATTAAAGCCTGATGCCTTCACAGACTGCAGCTGAAAAGGTTAGACTCAAAAGCAGCACAGAGGAGTACGTTAGCTGCCAGAAAGTTACATCTAGTTAGTAGGGTACAAGCAGAGAAATACAGGATTGCTGTTACCTGTATTTATACAAGCACTAAGACTTACTTCTCAAAGGTTGTAGCTTGGAGATTTCTGAAACTTGCTTCCCCTCTATGCCACCATCTAACCCTCCACCAAACCTCCTTCCACCTCTCCCTCTGTTAAACCCAGCCAGCAGTCTCCTGTTCTCTCCCTAATCATTGAGCCGTTTTAGGGGCTGTCCTCTGACAAAGTGTGTGATCTCATTGTGATCTCACACACTCAGAAAGGCACACACACAAGCCCTCACACACCATCACATGCTCAGGATAATATTCTTGAATCCTACATGTTATCTTGAGACCAGCTGACCTGCCTTACTTTACCCCAGGCAGAGAGAGAGTGTGTGTGGGCCAAATTCTGGCCCGGAATTTATCCAGTTTGCATTAAAAATGGGAAAAAGCCAGGGATGAAAGACTAAAAGAATGTAAGAAGTTCTTACATTCAAGAAGATTTAAATGTTAAATTACACCGAACATTAATGAGAATTAGGTCTTGTGCCACAGTGACCTTGCTGTGCACGTTTTCAGTAGGGCCAGACTTTTAGGTTTTTCCTCAGGGTAAAGTAATACGATACGATACGATATACTTTATTGTCCCCGTAAGGAAACTTGTTCTGGACTCCATCCTGCAGTTCCGCATACATGTACATATACAAACATAGTGGACATTAAGAGACATACACATATCATCAGTCATACACCGTTTGAACAAACACAATACACAGACGCACATACTGACAATGGCGACCTATTGCACAACCCCCATGGCCAACATTTAAAAAGTACATTTCATTACATTTGACTACATTTCATTTCATGTGAATGTTAAGAAGCTTAATCGACATAGGTAGGAATGAGTGCTTATAGCGGTTCAGCCTGCTCTTGGGAACCCTGAATCTTCTACCAGAAGGTAGGAGCTGGAATTCTGGGTGGAGTATGTGGGTGGGATCAGACACAATTTTTTTTGCCTGTCTGATAATGGACTGCTCGTATATGTTTTGGAGAGATGGGTGTTTTTTAACCCCCATAATTTTCATAGCAGTACCAGGCGAGCGATCTGTGACTTTGACTGCATTGTCAAGTTACCATACCAGGCAGTAATACCATACCTCATGATGCTCTCCAACACTGCATGATAGAACAGTAACATGAACTTCTGGTCGACTCCGATTTTTTAATGCAGGAGTTCTGCTCAATTTGGCTTCCCCATTATGTCTAAATTAAAATACAAAAAACATTCTGAGTAAGTTAGACATATAAAGTTACTGCCTGCTATCTTAAGACATAGACCAGGCTACTTATGTTAGGCTAATTATCACCTTCAACTATCTCAAAAATAATGACAGAAAATACATAACCATTGAGATGTACCCTTTTGAGACCATGTAAATCCTAAAGGTTAAGCAAACATGATGAGCTCAAAACTTAAAATAACAGGCACAGTGCTTGTTTCTGTATACAAAACAACAATAGTACAAATCATGCCCTGAAAAGACTTATGCTAAACTTTAAACAATTTGTTGCAGCTTTGGCGCAAAAAAAACCATTGGAGAAATTTAGATTATAGGGGTAATATTAGTCTAACTAAAGTCGTCCAGCAAACAAAAAATGAACAACATATGCAACACTTGAAATAACTTGATCATTTCATATTCAATACTTCCATAAAGCCTTTGTAGCTTGTGTGTAAGATTAAGTTCACATAACTGACCTTATTTACTTCAGAATTAAAAATCTAAAGTAAGTTACAAACTCTTTTCATGCCACATAAATGTGAAAAGCTGTGGCAGTTTCCTCCTTTTCCACTACAGAAAGGCAGACTATAATAAAGAATACAAACCATCAAACAAACTTTTTTTATCACTGTTGCCTAACAAAAATCTATGTTTGAGAAAAAAGTACACAGTTGAGTGCTCTTCCCAGTGGTATTTTTCCTATGATGATGAAAGTTGGCGCTGTTATCCTTTTAATTTCAATTAATGTGTGAGAAAGTGAGAAGAGTTTTTCTTTTTGTTAATTACAACAATTTTTGTTAATTACAACAATTTTTGTGCTGCTTCTTCAAGGTGCATTTACTTTGTTCGCAGTACATTACAGGCCATTATTTTCGGTGTTCTTCCGTAAATACACAGACACACAAAGATGATAAGTTATACTGTATATGCAAACTGTGTCAACATTTTTATCAGTTGATTGCATTATGGTTAAAATATAATGGTAATAAACGATCACCTATCAAATCCAAAGTGTAAAAAAATAAATACCAGTATTGATAACTACATGTATTTGAAGTACAACTATTGAAACTGCAGCAGAATATCTTGTGTTTCATTGATGTAATAAATAATAATGGTAATACATCTCCCATTAGTTTTCTGGAAGTAGTTAAGGCTTTATTGTGCTGACAAAAAGCATTTGATCATGGTGCCATATAGGTACTAAATACGGTTTGAATAATTAATTATAATATATTCAATAAACATGTAGCAAATGTAGCATTAAACAAAGTTACAGGTGCTTAAAAAACATTGTAGCCTACAATAAAATACATCATGATGTCCTCATAATGGTACAACGTGACGGTCATCCGCACAATACAAGAATGTATGTGGAAAGAAAACGAGAGTGAGAGAGATTGTTCTCCACCATATGCTTTGCCACAAAGTCTTATTCCGCAGACTAGTACAGTCAGGCCCAGAGCATAAAGTCATCTGCGCAATCCTCAGGATCACAAGCCGGTCACATGCTGCCGGAGCCGGGCACGGGGTGCAGCTTATCCGCTGCAGGAGCGCAGCGGAGCGCACATGAGTGACCATCACAGGATAAACCTGACCGCAGGGCTGCTGAGAGAGAGAGAGTGTGTGTGTGTGTGTGTGTGTGTGTGTGTGTGTGTGTGTGTGTGTGTGTGTGTGTGTGTGTGTGTGTGTGTGTGTGCGCGCGAGAGAGAGAGAGAGAGAGAGAGAGAGAGAGAGAGAGCTGTTTCTTTGAACTTACTGAGAATTCCACTTTCTTTAAAGCTCTCCAGTAACAGCAGTTCACTCACTCAAGTTACTCCTGCATGTTTCAACAACCATGTGACATCAACATTTCTCATAAATATCTTTATATTTTATCCCATCCAGACACAAGAGGGCAGCATGACCCATGTATTGGTTAATTGCCTGAAACAGAGGAACCCCACAGGGACCTGTCATAGCATTGTTATTGTTTCCTTTTCGTAATGAGACAGCATTAAAGGGAGACCACTGATGATTTGACCAGCTTGCAGTATATTTAATGGTTATGTGACCTTCTTTCAGTTCAGAAAGCGTATTTATTCAAAATCCACCCACACGTGAGACAAATCTTTCTGATTTCTACTAAAAGGAAGAAACTTAATTTGCACCTTGTTCCCAAAGGAGATAATTTGTGTCTTTGCAAGAATATTAAAACATTGCTATCAGTCAAATGTATTGAAACAGGTGGAACTGTAGCCCACCCAAATGGTGTTGTTCTCACACCGTTTCACAGGTAATGGGCTCCTTTCATCACAGCAGTTTGTGTGTGTGTGTGTGTGTGTGTGTGTGTGTGTGTGTGTGTGTGTGTGTGTGTGTGTGTGTGTGTGTGTGTGTGTGTTATTGCTGACCTGTGACCTAATGCTCCTCATCTGCATCTTGACAGAGTGAGAAAGATAGATCTACAGATAAGATGAATTGATCAACAGAACATCGATATTCAACAATAATGATTTCCCTTCTTTCAATATCTCAAGTGTGACATTTCTGTGACAGTTAACTGAATATCTTTTGGTTTATAAGTTTTTTCCTAGATTTGTTGTGATGTTCCTTTTTGAATATTGTGGTGCTGCAGCATCCAACGTTTGTGTGCTGTCCCTGTTTCCAGGTTATCTTGGTTGTAAGAGACACTGTGACAGCTTGTCATCCTCTGCTGGAAGTTTACACAGACATTGAGGCTTCCTCTAGTTTGTATGCACCCAGAATCCGTAAAAGACTGCCAGAACATCTGGGGACATAACCTTCTTTTCGAAAGTGTGATTCATCCTATCACATCCTAAACATTTGATAAATAACAACCAATACAGTGTTAAGTTATATCACAAATCCTGCTAAATGCAAATATGTTCGAGGCTTATCTTTTAAAGGAAATTCATGTCATTTGAATGGCTTTTTATGATTAGGTATAGGCTGATGAGGTAAGATTATTCACTTGATTACAGCGAGTTTCAGCTAGTTTCAAACTCTTTGCAGTCAAGTTGCATTATGGTAAAATAGGTGTCAAAGTGTCACATAAAAAGGGTTGACATTATGACATTGTTTCATCAAACTGGCGAACGTGTTAAACATGTACAGTAGTTGGGATGTATCAAGCATTTTAAGGAAGCATAAATGCCTTATGATAACACAAGCAAAACAATCAAGATGATCAGGCGTATTAGGAATTAAATATAAGAGGTGAAGGTTTACTACATATCACAGTTGTATTGTTTAGTTCCTTTAAAACAAAAGAGTGACATTGGAAGGTGTGATAGAAGAAAATCCTTCAGTTACATTAAAACCCCAATATTCACTTCTTCAATGAAGCAGGAATCACATTACGAGTGAATGTTTCATAACTGACAGACTTATTTCTCCGTTAGCATTATGTGATTGCAGTGTTTTTTTTGTTCTACTTTGAATATCTCAGACAAGTGACAACCCTGTAAATCAGCTATGTGTCTATGGCAACCATGGGAAACCAATGTTATTTTGAAATGCCATTGAATAATTGATTTGCCGACTGTGACACTGACTCTGTTGTGCTTGTGATTTGCGGAGGAGTGTGTTAAAAAGAGAATGTTACCCCTATGGATGTTTAGATGCCTGTGCTGTACACTCACACATTACATTACAGTCATACATAAAAGTATAGGGTGTCCTGAAACCTTATTTCCTTCGAACCAGGGGACCTGTCGCCGTGATGCACTCCACTGTAGCCCACACATTTGGCCTAACAGTGTCAGTGTCATATTACGCACATGCAGTGTGGTAAATGGATCATTTTCATTTCTCACACTTTCCAATTCAATTCACTGGGATTTGAAATCTACTCTGTCACATGTTTCAATATGGGTTTGCTTATTGATCCAAATGTGCATCAATCACGTTTCAGGTCTCATTCTTTGCAAGTAGGAGTTGAATTTGTTTCTGAATGTGTGAAAGAGACTGGAATCTAATGAGTCAAATTGAGCTGATCCATTGGTTTCTGCTTGATTTCCTTTTATTACAGCAGTGAAGGGTTGGCATTTCATCTGTGCTAAACAGCTCGGTTTAAAAAAACAAGGACTCGATGTGACAGCTGAAAGAAATGTCCTGTGTGTCGGAGTCTCTAAATTCTGTGTGTGCAAGGATCCATCACATTTCCATGGCAATGTAATGTAATGTAATGTAACCCATTTGAGGCAGCTACACGGACAGACAATTTACCTAACATCCATCTATTTCTCAGTGTTCATTTCAGAATAAGGATTATCTTCCAAATTCTGCATTTTACCTCTAAATGTGTCATATTGCAACAACAAAGATATCCCAGAATTTATTTTCAACACCTCCAGTGAGAAATTGCAGCAATCGGTTTCCTATAATTCACTGCCGTCCAGTCAATCGTTTAATGGTGCATTCAATTGATCGCAGACCTTGTTGTGTGCATCATATTTGTGTTCAGGTGGTCAATGGTAAATACATCACATAATCTAGATCAATGAAAAATCAATGTAGTGTTCGTGTTAGCTGCCTGATTGTGAAATGTATGAGAAGCAATTAAAGTGTAAGTTATATGGATATATAAATGGAAGCTATGAATACATTGACATATTTAAAGAGTTCAATTCAACACTGTCCAAAGCTGGTACGTTGCCAGTTTAACATTCTGTGGAACTTCAACTGTTAGCTCAATTACTGCGTTGTGGAATTGTCTTGTCTAATTTATTGTAACTGATAGGTACCATTTTGTTCGCTGTTCGATTGATTGTGTGACCTGCTGATATTTGGTCAGCTGCTGGAACATTTCATTAGGTTTATTTTCTGTTTGATTACACAGTCTGGCCCTTTGAGGGGATCCAGCTCTTCAATCAGAATGTAATGTTCATTAAATTGGAGGCAACTGGTCTTTTTACTTTTGGCATTTGTAGGACCGTGTAAAGCCACTGGGTAAAGCCACTGAGAAACCCACATTTTCTCAGATTTAGTTTGGTTCAAAGTAAAAGAATAAACACATTTTCTGTTTATAAAATTGGCTATCTTATTATCAGCTCAACTTCACCTTTGACCAGACCTTAAGAAAAAAAGAGATAAAAATGCTGTAGGCTAGTTGTCTTACTGCCCTAATGAAATTACAAAATTGCAACAAAGTCATGGGGTCTTTTGGGCTCCTGAGTGTCCGTTTCCTGTGGCAGCTGCAAGCTTTGCATACTGGTAATTGAGCCTTGGGTATTTTACTAGTTTTGTAATGGCTCGTGACAACTTAAAAGATAATGACTACCATGTTGACACACAATATTTATAGCCAGACACACAAGCGAAACAATTAGATAGAGACAGAGAGCTTTTTATGTCGTCTATAAGCACATTGGCCAGTTAGATCAGGGATAGAGAGAGAGTGAGAGAAAGAGATAAAGGTCAGGGTTAGTAAGGCTATCACTGCATCAGCTAAAGCCCCGTCCTGTGTGTGTGTGTGTGTGTGTGTGTGTGTGTGTGTGTGTGTGTGTGTGTGTGTGTGTGTGTGTGTGTGTGTGTGTGTGTGTGAGTGAGTGAGTGAGTGTGTGTGTGTGTGTGTGTGTGTGGGCCTATGTCAATGCTCTTTTAATGGTCTGCTAATCCTAAATGCATTTGGCTGGCGAATTAATCCAAGCCTTGTCATAGCCAAGCTTTAAAACCCTTTTCTATCCCAACCCTGTCTCTCTCTCGATCTTCCTTCCTCCCAGGCTACTCTCTATCAGTTTCCATCTCCAGATGGTATCTTGGAGGTAGGTGTGATACAGAGAGAGAGCAGAGGGAGAGAGAGAGAGACATAGAGACAGAGAGAGAGAAAGAGAGAGAGAGAGAAATAGAGAGAGAGAGGATGACCTGTGACGCGAACGGAGCCTCCTCATTGGAGCGGAGGAGAGAGAAAGAGAGAGAGGGGGGTTCATTTGTTGCCATAGTGAAAACGTAGATTACCCACAGACAGCATGATGCGCTGATGCACGCGTGAAGGGATGCTGTGTTTCTCCAGGAGCATTCACCTGTCCTGCATGCAAAGGTATGTAACTTCTCTTGTTTTGCACTCGTGAATGGGACTTTATATAATTGCATGATCGAGTAAAGATCTATTTCTCCTAAAACACACAAGTTCATGTCTGGGATTCGTAATCGAGTCAGACGCTTCCTCAGATAGCTCCCCTTTACGTGTTATGGAATTATAGGAGAAGTACGATGTATTTTATAGCCAGTTGCATCAAAGAGTGATCATGAAATATTGACTTGTATCGACAACATCATTTATACTGCAATATGTATGTAGGCTAACATTAGATGCATGGATAAAACAAAGAAGTTACATATTATTTGTTTTCTAAGGGAATATTGTTCAGTCATAAAGCAACATACATTTCTAAATATTGCTTCCAGTAAAAAAAAACATCAATTCGGTGTTTTTTAAAGGAAAAGTTATCTTCATAAAAAGTTGCCATGCCCTTTAAAATAGGCTACACAAACAAGTATATTTTCGTACAAAACCTGAGACAGTCTTTGCTTGCAGTCAGTGTTATTATGGCTGGAGACATTTGCAGGGGGGCAGGATATTTCCATTAGATTCCTATTGATTTTTTAGATTTGTTAATGATTTGATCTCTGTGGGTCTTTAAAGTTGGCGCCAGTCGAAGCTGTATAGGTTAATGGCTCTTCTGTGACCGCCATGAAACTTCAAATGTTATCGATCTCCTCCAGTGCGTCGTTATCCCAGTTTACAGCGTCACCTCTGATGTGTGTGTGATCCGAGGGGAGAGAGACGGTCCAGCTTCATTCTACACAGGAGGCTATTAGAAGAACCACTGATCGCCTACTAGGCCCTGCGTCCATTTCTTTGATCAGTACAATTTAATTAAAGGCGTGTGTGAGTCCAGGCTTTACAGTACAAGTCAAAAGGACCATTGACTCAGATGGGTGCACACAAGGGAAATAAAAAAAAAGATACTGAAAGCTACAATCTACTTAGCTTTGAGAGCTTTAGCCTACTCGTTTTTCCCCAAATGAGTTTTCAAATGTTGGCTATCAACAGTGTAGCCCTCCAACCTCTTTCCACTGCAGTTTATTGTATTACCAAATGTGTTTTATGATTCGGAAATCTGTAGTCATAGGCTATATTTTAATTACACTGTGCTTGTAAGCCTATCTAGACAATCGTTTAAAAAAAATCATAATCTCTTTGAACAGCACATTAGTTTTATGCAAAGTAGGCCTATTCTTAATTATTGATGTAAAATGCTGGCTTGCCTTAATATACTCACTCTACGTGCAATGTGAACCTGCTACCACTTGCTTTGTAATACTTTAGGGGCTGTGTTCATGTCAATAAGTCACATTTAAACGTAGGACACTTTTGGAACAGGAGAGAAAGTGACAACAAACCGGAAGTCAGCTTTGATTGGCTGAATCGTGCAGGTCACAGGTGTTCCGTCTGTACAATTACTTCGCTCTTTTCGGTGGCGTGTAATTTCGGTTTGTAGTAATGTGGGTTGAGTTTATGCACCACAGAAGACGACTTTTTTGGTGCGTAGCTGGCAGAAAACTGGATATCTCGGAAAATGGGAATCACAACTTGACGAAGAAACAGTTTTAGATAAGCTAAAAAGCAATTAGCCTAGGCTAGCTAGCAAAACAGTCATGTTGTTAGCAATTAGTCAGTGCAAACCAGCTGCTAGCTTGTCCAATTTTAGGAACACAGTTTTTTTGTTTGTCCTCACTCCTCGCCTCATCAGGTAGAAAGAAACGATGAAGGACAGGAGGATAAGCAAGATAGATGAGGTGAAAGAAATGTTCAAAAACAAGCTGAGAGACCCAAGGGACATAGAAGATAAGAGGAGAGGAGGCCAAATGAAAAGGTTGGTGTTTGAGTGAAATTAAGTGGCGTAAACTAAATAATTTTCTTAAGTACAATTTTGAGGTACTTGTACTTTACTTAGGGCTTTAAATTGTTTGCTACTTTTTACTTCGACTTTGATTTACTCCACTACATGTATCTAATAACTTTGGTTACTTTGCATATTTTGATTAATGGTGTGAAATATAATCAAGACTTTAGTTACACCTGGTGTAAATTCACAAGCTACCCTGCAAGGTAAGGTAACTAAAACTAGCTGCACCTTTACCAGCTTTGATAACACTTTGCATCAATAATTATGATCAAAATATGATATTACTGAACATAAGGAGTACTTTCGCTTTTTGTACTTGAGTAACCTTTACTTGTTACAGAGTATTCCTGCACTTTGCTACTTGTACTTGTACTTAAAGATCTGAGTACTTCTTCCAGTTAGACTAAAGGGGGAAATTAAATGGAGATGGACTGGAGGTTATAAAGATGGAGAGCTGGAAAGGAGTGGATGAGAGGCGAAATAAAGCTCGCAGATAGGTGGGATTGGATGGGGGTGTGTGGAGAGGGGCTTAGGCACGAGAGGAGGAGCGAGGGGCGCGAGGTGTTTGGAGACACGCTCAGGTGTGCGTGACTGGAAAACGGAGGGAGCTCTGCACAGAGACAGCTCCGGTGTGTTTGACATTGGAATACACGTTATCGGCAGTGTCTTCTCTCTGCGTGTTGGAACTTGCAACCTAATTGCCAAACCGTGTCGAGGACGCCAGCGAGACATAGAATCAAATAAGGTAAGATTACGATTTCTGCAGAAATGTAATGAAAAGACCACCGTGTTTCTTCACACACTTATCCCGCCTGCCCTACTCAATATTCTGCTCAGAGTCGCACTTTGATATTATTGTTCTTGCAGTACCCATGGAGGGACTCACTTGCAGTTACATCGGGACTCCTTATCCTTGAATTATATTAAGGTTATTTCCAGAGATACATCCCAATAGGACGGAGAGGGATCAGAAACCTGGCTTTTATCCGTGCATGCTGTAACAAGGTTAATTTCAGACGGTGTCTCTGTCATGCTTTGCACCATTCGCATGTACAAAATAAATAATCGCATGAGTGTTTGATTCGGTGCAAATGATGGACTCTGATCTCCTACTGCGGTTGACGGATGCAGCTCTGCGCCAGTCATTGTTGTTGTCTCCGGATTTCATTTCTCCTTGGAGAGAGGCAGCTTGCCCGGACGCTGCACATCCATAATATCAGTTAATGCATTGCTTTATAGTGACGCTAAATGAACATCAACGAAGCCCCATAGACACAGCATGTAAATCAGCTACAATGAGGTCGTTGAAACAGACGATTGAGATATGGCTGCAGATGAAGTGATTTGAGGTCAGAGCTTGTTTGGGAGAGTAAAGTCAGGCGCCGCTGTCTCACACCTTGTCTGGTGTGCAGCTGCAGCAGGTAGAGTCAATACTGTGTTGGCACAAATACTTTACATGTATGTTTTATTCAGAGGCTGTGTTGTATAACATTACCAAAGGGAGATAATCCACAGTTCTCAATAGTGCGTTTACAGTGACATAATGTGATATAGATGTTGGCTTGATCACTACACTGAATTTTGATTCTGAGAGATTCTGATGGGGGGTTTGACATCTTCCTGCCTGTAATTGTTCGATAAGATCATTCAGTGAGTCTGATTAGATGGAATGTCTGACAAAAATGTATTTGGCTGTAGCAGTCAGGGTAGATGCATGTAAGAAACTAAAATGTGAATGTAGTGTTGGTGTCTCTAAGCCTCAGTGGTGTCAGCACCAGGGACAGCTCCTATAGTGGCACTTAGGTCGTTTCAGAAACAAGGCAGCAGTCACTTAAGAGCAAAATAACTTAACTTTTTAGAATTGCTGAAACGCCTTATTTCCTGCTGCAAAATAAAGTCCCCTGTCCACTCGGGAACAAGACACACATGGAGACAAATTGTCACACATGGAAGATGAGCACAAACCGCCCCTGGATAACTGAAGCTTCCCTGAAATATTGCTGCTTCCTTGTGGTGTGTACACAACAGAAATCACAGTCCAACCCATTTTAGTTGCCGATGAATTATTTTGGAAGCATTGCGTTATGGAATAGCTTGATGGTGCCAATTTGCTCGGTTGAACTTCCATTCAGTTGTGTTATATTCGCAGGAAGATACAAACATTCTCTTTTATTTAAAGATGCGTTATCGGTTATTAAACTGTGATGCTGGTACTCCATTTTCTTCCTACATTTTCTGCTGGTCGTATATAACTCTTACAAGTGCACACGGCCAGAAGGTGATGAGATAATGCTCTCTTAAGATCACGTCGTTGAATGCACAATAACTATAGGGCATTCAGGATGCCTCCATGTAAGCATGTTTAGGTCTTGTTTGCGTCGGTTTGTGTCTTGATGTACATTTATCTAAGGACACTTTTTTCCCCAATTAATTTAATTTGTCAAAACTTACAGTAAAAAAGTTTTACAGTCCAACTCAAGCCACTCAGACGATAAAAAGAGCAACAGCAATCTATTTTGAAACCTCCAGACGCTGACCCTGCTCCATCATTTATTACAAACAGCAATGTCTGTGCGTCACACAGAGCAAGACGGAGAAAATAAATGTGTTTGCTTACCAGGGATTCTTTTAGATAAATTGTTATTGTTATCATCCCTGTTTAATGAACACTAAATTAAATGCTTTCTCAACACGTAAAAGAGTGTGAGTTTGCACTAATGAAACTCATTGAATTAAAGCAAGACAGAGGGAGGGAGAATGCTGGTCTCCGCCTGTGATGTCTGTTTAAGTGTGTATAGAAGTTGATTTGGAAGGTTTTTAAAATGCCCTTGTGCTTAGTTTGGATAGAACTAGACATAAAAATGCCTAATAGCGTGTGCAAAATGTTTGTTTAGGGAATGAGGATTTGATTTTCTCTTCCTCTCAGCTACAGTTAGGCCTACGCAACAAGAGAGAGACACAGAGGGGGAGTGTGACAGAGGCACAGCATGTAAGCCACTGTGTGAGAGAGGCATACTGAAGAGACGATTGCAAATGAAACAGTGGCTCGTCTCAGGGAGAGAGAAGCGGGTGGGGAAAGGACTTTTAGGTGAGTGGGAATTTGAATTACCCGAGTTAGCAGTGTCATTTGTAACTTCACATTAATGTGGCAGTAGATCTAGGGGAACAGTAGACGAAGACACAATCGCGTCATTGGTACAGACAGAGTGTGTGTGTGTGTGTGTGATAGCCGAGTTTTGTTTGATTTGTTCATTATGGGAGCAGCAGTTAGGCCTGTTGCCATCCTGACACTGGCATGTTAATTATGTTCAGTGAGACTCTCTGTCCCCTGATGCCTCTTTTTATCACTCTCTTTCTTGTTCCGTTCTCATCTCCCTTTCTAGCTTCATCTCTCCTCCTCTTCATCTTTCTACATGCACTTCCCCTTTTGCTTCCTTCTCCCACGCCGCCGTTCCCCCTTTGCTCACCAAATCTTTCCACCTTCTGTCTTTTTGTCTAATACTGCACTCGGTTTCCTTTCCTTCTAACATGTCCCTCTCCTCTATTGCTCTTTTCTATCCAACACTACCCCCTCAGTCTCCCTGCTTTCCCCACTGAGCTAACCACCATCACCCCTGTCACGACCTTGATCCTGTTTTGCATAAGCAGTGGATGCCGTCTAAACTGTCCCTGCTCCCCTGCTGTTTACGGTCAATTAGATTGCTCCATTGCAGGGGACTAAAGTATTTGAGTAACTCTGAGGTTAAGCAAATTATAAGACTTGCCCATTAATGCAGGGATGGCTACTTTAATGTTTACTCAGAGGAGGACACTGATGTCCCTCCTATCTATGCTTGGTGTAGTTTGTGTAGCTAGATGTGTTCTCTAGGTCTGTTTGAATCATCACCTGAAAGCTTTTGCCAAATTCTTTGTTTCTTCTTTCTGTAACGCAATTTCTTAACAATTCATATTGTAATGATAACAATGGAAGGGGGTCACATCTGGAAAGATCACGAAAAGCCAGTGTGAAAGTAATAGGTTACAATCAGAGCAGCAGGAGAACAGGGTATAACACACCTGATTGATTTTGTTGGTGTCAAGGGGCAAACACTTGAGGAATGACATTAAATCGGCTGAGTTTCTTGTTGCTCTCTTACCTTATTTTCTTTATCTTATCTTGATCTTCAAGGACCAAAACAAAAATAAATTCAAAGAAAACTGGGACTGTCAGTGCTTTAATGCGACCTTGTTGCTGTCATGTTTTCACAAGTAAGACTCCTCACAGCAGCTGTGAGGTGTAATATGATGTTGTCTTGTGTTATTGATATAATGTTGACACAGTGGTGACTCTGCCTTGTCACAGTGATTTAGAGCGGGCATTATGAAGAGCAGGACTAGGCCAGGGATTGAAACGCCTCCATACATAAATCAAGAGCACTGGTGTAGAGCTGATTCTCTAGTCATCACATTAAGCTTCATTAAGAACAAACATCCATTGCTCATTGATAGCCAAGGCAATGGTCATTATGTTGATTTGATTGGCACAGTTCTCATTCCCATTTCAATTAAACTTCAAGTGTCCTGTGATTGACATTTGCTGTGAAAGCGCTGCTCACAAAAGCTTTGCCAAGTGAGAGTGAAAAATATGAACTCTGGCTTTCCTTTAGACATTTTTCTCTTATCATTAGTTTCTTAAAAAGACGAGGTGTGAAGGGAAATTGGTCATAGAAGAATGTAAGTCTTTGGAACCTACTTATGTGTCTGGATTTCATTTTAAACTTGTCTGAAGGTATGATTTACCCAAATAATATAGGTGTCTTGATCCGATTAAACGTTTGCCTGTTAATCTGAGGTTTGAGTGATAGACAAGATTAAAATCCCCCATCATAGTTGTTATTGTATTTCCCTATTTTTCCATGCAGGGTATAATATGATAAATTAAACTCAAACAAATCTTAATGCGTATAGTCAAGTCCTTATTTCATAGGATTCACACATATATCAAATGGAAGGTTATGAAGCATAAGCAGATAGGAGATGGAGTCTACAGACTGATTATACTAGAAGTAAATAGATAAACTATGAAACTACAAAAAACCCTGTGAAGGCTGCATGCCTGTGAAATCCAGCAGCAGCTACAATGAATTCTCCATACACAGGTTTGTGTGAACATGTCTGTCGTTCACCTGTTACTGTGGAGAGCAACTCTGCCTTATAATTGGTGGTGCCAGATGTTGTTTCCTCCAATGAGACTGAGCCTACGTTTTCTTTTGACTTTCCCAGGTTGCACTGCTGCACCTGCCTCAGCTGTTGCAGTGATGGTCAGACCTTGAAATCTGAACGTCAACACAGAGGAAAGGAATATTTTCCAATCATCCACTCACATAAACTCATCTGTGCCACAAGCTCCTGCCATGGCCAGGAAAAGTGTTCCTCGGACAAGTAGTTTCCTGTGAAGGCTCTACTCAACACATATGAGATCTGCTTCTCCTTTGTTACCTCAACGGACCAAGATGATGCTTCGGCTGCTGCTAGTTCTGTCCATTTGTGTGGGATCTTATGAAGCTGACTCTGCCCTGTCCGAACGGCGAGTTGTAGCACACAATCCTGGTGACATCATCATCGGAGCGCTGTTCTCTGTCCATCATCAGCCTCCTGCTGACAAGGTAATTTGGGGTATTTTGTATTTTGTCTATGTGCAGGATTGTTTGTCTGTCATTAGAATTCAGTGCAAACTTTGTGTTTTAATATCCTGTCTGGATTTGAAGAGAAAATAATTTGAAAATGTAACACAAGTAAAGGGATACAATTATAGTCAAATAGTAAGGATTGGAGATGGTTTTTGCATCTATGGCACTGTGAGTTGCAGTAGTATGTTCCCCTGCTCATTAAGTCCCAAAGCAGACATTACATTTGTGGAACGGGTACCTCTGTGTGAGTCCATGAACCTTCATCCTCCATTAGCTTCCGCAGGAACCTTTAGCCACCCACCGACATTTAATCTTTTTTTCCATCTCATTACGGATAATTGCAAACTAGAAAAATAACTCTTAGACACAGCAGACCTGTGACTATAAAACTAATATTATTTGTGCAGTGAAGCAGCCATGTGTTAAAAGCCTTAGTTCAACATTCTTTACTGTTCATTCAGTCTACAACACAATTAAAATGCATCTAAATAATGAATGCCATCATCAGTAATTGCAACATTTACACAACACTGTTACATAAATGCCAGCTCAATTAGACTTGATTTGATTTCTTCTTCGCAGGTACACGAGCGCAAATGTGGCGCGGTGCGGGAGCAGTACGGCATCCAGAGGGTGGAGGCCATGATGTACACGCTGGACCGCATCAACGCCGACCCGTTCATCCTGCCCAACATCTCCCTGGGCTGCGAGATCCGGGACTCCTGCTGGCACTCGGCCGTGGCTCTGGAGCAGAGCATCGAGTTCATACGGGATTCACTGGTCTCCTCTGACGACGCAGAGGAGTGGGGGGGCGGAGGGGGACTAGGGGGAGGAGGTGGCGGAGGAGCGAGCACGGTGAAGTGTTCAGACCCCTCGGCCACTCCCATGCGGGGGAAGAAACCCATCGTGGGTTTAATTGGACCGGGGTCAAGCTCTGTGGCCATCCAGGTCCAGAACCTTCTACAGCTGTTCAACATACCACAGATTGCCTACTCTGCCACCAGTATGGACCTCAGCGACAAGGTGAGACCAGGAACCTGTGGACACATTTCATTCAAGTAGCCCATACATGTTTGAGAGAGAATGTGTTACTGCTACCTTTATTGCTACTTTAATTGGACACGACACATTGCCTAACTGGATGATTTAAATGTTTCTGAATAATCCTGCCATTGATTTAATTTCCATTATTTTCAGAGCCTTTTTAAGTACTTTATGCGGGTGGTGCCTTCAGATGCCCAGCAGGCAAGAGCTATGGTGGACATTGTCAAGAGATACAACTGGAGCTATGTGTCTGCTATACACACCGAAGGTACTAACACACACACACACACACACGCACACGCACGCACGCACGCAGACACACACACGCAGACACACACACGCAGACACACACACGCAGACACACACACGCAGACATGTTTTTTCCGTTTCCTTGTTCTCTTCTGTTCTCTCCGCCACTGCCTCGTAACATGCTGCCTTGACTCCTCATCACAAATTATTACCTGTATTTTTTCCCACAATGAAAGAAATTCGAGAAAAGTCAAAGTTCTAAGTCCTTGATTTCTTTCAAATGTACAATTGTGAAGACACTTGTGATGCTTTGCAAGGAGAAAAGGCAAATAAGTTTATTTTGAACAAGACTAGAGTATTTTGAGCTCAAGGACAAGAATCGGGACCAAGACAAGGGAGAGAGGAATGTAATTGACAAGATGGATCGCAGCGGAGAGGCAGTGTTTTTTGAAAGAGATGAGTTTTCAGCTTACTAACGTAAATGTGATGAAAATTGAATTATTGTTGCTGGGTTGATGCCAGGAGGTTTATGAAGCAGAAGTATCTAAAAATAGCAGTGAGCAGGAGTTTGGCAGGTACTGTAGTGGTTGAATGGGGTTACAAAAACAGGTGGTTGCCACACCACCAGAATAAAGCCTCTGAGAATAAAGGAGAGGACATTACACCAAACACCATACAGAAAAAAAATATGCTTTCGAGCTAATATTATGAAGTATCTATTAAAAATGTATACATCCTCAATGATGAATGGCCGGGTAGAAACACGAGGTGTGTGTGTGTGTGTGTGTGTGTGTGTGTGTGTGTGTGTGTGTGTGTGTGTGTGTGTGTGTGTGTGTGTGTGTGTGTGTGTGTGTGTGTGTGTGTGTGTGTGTGTGTGTGTGTGTGTGGTGTGTGTGTGTGTGTGTGTGTGTGTGTGTGTGTGTGTGTGTGTGTGTGTGTGTGTGTGTGTGTGTGTGTGTGTGTGTGTGTGTGTGTGTGTGTGTGTGTGTGTGTGTGTGTGTGTGTGTGTGTGTGTGTGTGTGTGTGTGTGTGTGTGTGTGTGTGTGTGTGTGTGTGTGTGTGTGTGTGTGGGTGTGTGGCTGTGGGGCTGTGTGTGTGTGGCTGTGTGTGTGGGGCTGTGTGTGTGGCTGTGTGTGTGGGGCTGTGGCTGTCTACTGAGAGAAGGCTTGTTTGACCTGAAAGTGTGTAATAAAGAGCAACACACACACAGAGGACTGGCCTCTGGCATTGCCTGAGGGCTTTACAACAGCATTTGAATTGAGCTACGAAGGGTAAGTGTGTGTGTGTGTGTGTTAAAGGTGTGAGAGGGTGTTTTTGTGAGGTATTTGTTATCGTGTGGTTATAATGTAGGGCAGGAATTTATAAAGAAGCAACAATATTGCAGATATGCACTTACTGTAAATAACTGTCTATTTTTTCAATAATCAGTATGATTAATATTGTAGAAATAATACACTTTACCTTAGTAACAAGGTTGTTCGGTGGTAATTAAACTTTGCAGAATGATATTATTGACCTTAATTCTTCCAATTGAAAACGTGAAATCTTGAGACGATCAGATATTTGTGTAAATCTGTCTTCTCTTGTTTATGTTAATGATTGGATACAGAGCTCCCTAGATATCTGTAACAATATCAATGTCAGAAATAACATTTGTCTTGTGAGTGACATTTCGTTTTTGTCTCATGAGACAGATCCCCGTGAGTGTGTGTGAGCTGCTGGTGTGCTGCCATTAATCTGAGCAACAAGACAGGGAGTGTGTGTGTGTGTGTGTAATGGAATTTCTGTTTTAGAGAGTGCTTGTGGTCATGAGTGCAAATGTGTGGGATTGTCGGGGAAAGTATTGGTCTTTCTATTTCTTCAGACAAGCGGGGTTGACCTTGGAACTGGTCCTCAAGGTCAACTGTTTCCTCCTCAAACACAATCAGTCTCAAACGAGGAGAAATGGAGGGTGGCTGAGTGAGGACAGAAGGGATGAGAGAGAGAGAGAGAGAGATAAGAAAGGCAAGGGAGGGGAGAGCAGGGAGGAAAATGCAGGAAGAGGGAAGGAAATGAAGGAAATGGGAAGAAGAGAATTGGGGGATGAGAGACGGGAGGGAGGAAGAGGGAATGGGGAATGCCGTAATAACAGTGCCAGAAATGGTACAAGGTGTGGCTGTGTCATGCTTGGGATATATAAGATGAAGAGTAAAGAGGGGGGAGGTAAGCATATACTCATTAATTCTCTTTATTAACATTTTGCATCTGGAGGCGATAGAAACTGATATGGAAGAAACTGAATAATACATGTTATATCAGCACAGTAATTACATTGATGTGATGAGGTGATATTATTGGAGAGGGGAATACCATGTGTATTCCTTTCATGCCCCAATACATACGCAAATGTATGCATGTTGAGTTGGACAACCGTTTCACTTCCATTTGTAACGCAAAGAAGTCTCTCTAGACTAGTCGTGTATCATCAGTCCCTTTTGTCCTTTGTATTCAACGTTTTTCATCTTCAAGCTTAAGGGTCAAGTTCTACAGAAATTAGAAGTGAGTCATAAAGAAACCAGACACACAAGATGGAGAGATATATTCAGATATATGTATAGATAGATGGTGACTATGCAGTGCACGTAGCAACTCGAAACTGTTACATAAAATGGGATAAAAACAGTATCGAAGGAGTTGAAAGGCAAACTGTTTAAAACATAGGTGTAGAGTAATAGAATATTATTCACTGATATATGGATCATTTTCATTGAGCTGAGGTCTGTGGGACACATCATTAGTAGGAGAGACTTCAACAGACGCCTTTTTCTTACAGAAGAAAAGTTTGAAAGTCTAACTGTTCCTGGAATAAATGCCTCGAGCACTTTTAAGAGAACAGGGTGTAGCTGAAGGTGCTCAGTCGCTTCACTAGTCACTGAAAGGAAAGGGAGGTGTTGTCCATTAGCCTTTGTCAGCATTCTTTCTTTAAATGCACCACCACTTTTATTGTTGCTAGTATGTACATGCACTCTAGTGAATAGATCAAGTGTGCGCCTATTTGGTTTTGATCGGAGTTATTTTATCATGAAAGAAACTAATAATGATTAACACATGTTTGAAATTGGGTTTCAGTTTTGCTTTAGTAGAGAATAATTATTATCCTCGGCTGTTTCACTCTTTCTCTTTCCGCTCTGTGTCGCTCGGTTCAATTTCATTCAATTCAGCTCAATGGGTTTTATTGACATACAATTTGACATGTGTCACGAGTACTCTCCTCCAACAGAAATTGATCAATCTCAATAAGTCAAGATGTCAACCTTCCCTCCACCTCTTCTCTCACTCCCTTTTTGTCTTCTCTCATTTCTTTCTCCCATTTGTCTTGAATGACTCCTCACCTCCTCCGTTTTCTCTCTGTCTCTGTAGCATCTCATGCCCTGTGCCTCTTTAACTGCCATGGCCGTTGCAGGATTGAGGAAGATGAAACTGGGATGGGTTCGGGAACACAGTGTAGAGAAAGGTATAATGATCGGGAAGAGGAGAAAGACAGAAAGTGCTCAATTATTATTTATTTATTTGGGTGTATATTCAAAGATGGTCATGGGCCAGTTTTCGTGGGTCCCCATATAACAACAGTTTCTGTCTCTTTTTAATGAGCCTCGGTCACAGAACTACATCTGCTCTGATAGCAGATCTCTTGTTCTGCAATCTGCAATCCTTTGAATGGCTTCTGTTAAGATGGATAGATGGTTTGGCAGCTGGGGAGCATTACAGAGAGATTTCCTGTTGGCACAGATGTAAGTAAGGTCATTAAGGGGTAGAAATGGCTAAACTGTTGCCATGTTCAAATGGATTCAAAGCATTTACTGGAGGATGTTATTTATTATACTGGGTCTGTAAGTATTTGCACCTGTAGAGATATATGTGGGCCTGCATACAGCATCACAAACAGTGTGTTCATGATGTGTGTTTGTTTCTCTGTACGCGAACAAGAATGGTGCATGGGCACAGACATGGTTCATTTCTGACTCCAGAGTTTGCTCAGTGGAATGAAAGCATGGGGCAAGTGGATTTGGTCATTGTTATAAACTGCTGATAAACACCCTGGCTGTTGCCTGAAGCTATTTCCATTAAAAGAAAAGAATGAGACGGGGTTGTGTAACGGTACACAAATGTCACGCTTCGGTGCGAGGTCGGTACAGCGCGAAAAGGATACATTTGTTTTCATTTATTTTAAATAGACAGTAAAGTGCAAGTGCCAAGGACGAATAAAATCGTAAAATAAGGAACGTTTCAAACACCTATATTGCACTGAACAGAAAAACATGTTGCATTAGGCTATACATCTGAAAGTGAAAATGCCAAAGGAAATAGAATTATACAAGATAAATGTGTGCTTTAGGAGGAGTGTATCAATTAGATGGCTATGTTTGAACATTAAAACCACCCACACATTAATCATCCCGGTGATAGACACATCTTAGCGCTAGAGTAGCCTGATTTATGCATGTCTTTTCACAGAGCCTACAGCGGTGGGCAACTTCGACACATAACCCTTGTTTTATACGCATCTCTCTCTCTCTCTCTCTCTCTCTCTCTCTCTCTCTCTCTGTCTCTCCTCTCTCTCTCTCTCTCTCTCTCTCTCTCTCTGTCTCTGTCTCTGTCTCTGTCTCTGTCTCTGTCTCTCTCTGTCTCTCTCTCTCTCTCTCTCTCCATCTGTTGTTGTAGCTGACCAGGAAGCTGCCTTTATGAGTTGATGACAGACAGCTAATCTGTATCTATTCTGATAATCAAGGAAAAACCTTTTGAGTTTGTTTTGTGTGCATTTCTTAAATCTAAATGTTGGTAGAAAAACAAGTCATTTAAAGAAAATAATTTAACAATTCCTCAAACATGTAGACAAACAAGAATATTGTACCGAGTCTTTGCTTGTCTGTGTGCAGAGGCATGCTGTTTGTGGTAATGTGTGCATTCCATTAGCTGTGTAATCTTGTCTTAACACAGTGTGGGTGTCAGTGAGTGTCAACCCCTGGGGTATTTCTGTGTTTGACATTTCGCTACACATTGTTTTAGCGCTCCAGATGTGATAGTTTGGGGATTGAGGATAACTTGGAGAGAACAAAAAAGAGGGGCAGAAAGATGATGCCCTTTACTGAATAGTGTTTATATTTGTACTGCATGTTGTTTTTCTGTTCTCTGGGTAAAAATGGATTTAGGGTTAAAAGGAGGAGACGGACAGACAGACAGGAAGGGAGGGAGGGGGAAAGGGAAGTAACATGTAATTGCATGTAATAGACCTGATAAGAGTGACGAGAGGATGAGAGTGGTAATTGAGAAGGATGAATAAAGGGTGTGAGGAAGAGGGGAGGGATGGAAACGATAGGGGGGGAAATACACTGAAGCACCTGTCTCTGCATCTTAAAATGTACTGCCTGATGTGCTGCTAGGAGAAAGCGGGGGTAGAGAAGACAAGTAGCTAGAGGAGGGGGAGAGGAAGCTCCACAGAGGGCAAGTGGGAGACCCTTCAGCCTTGCATGTTGTAATTTATTGCAATATATCAAATGAATAAGTTGAGGAAGAGGGATAAAAGCAAACGAGGGTAGAGGGGTGTACATGTGAGGAGCACACAGTGAGAAAGGATTTATCTATCCTATATTTCTGCACATTTTTACTTTAAGCTGTTTTTGTTCTTTTTTCGTTTGCCTTTGAAATGATATATATAGTTATAGAGATTAAGGAAACGCAGCTTTGTAGAGGGGATCAATAAGAGGTAAAGGGGACAAAAGCACAAAGGGTTAGAAAGGAAACCGAGAGAAGCTGTGAATGTGTGATCTCTGTGCTGGATGTCCCAGTGGGTTTTTCTTCAGTGGGAGGTGATGAACCACAGGAAGTCACTACATGTGAGGAGAGAGTTTGAGGTAAATCTGCCCTATGTGAAATAAGATACCTAAAAATGTTTCCTAAATATCAATCTTGCAACAGTATTAGGGTTAACGAATGTGTGCACATGAGATTTTTAATATGTAATAATCAGTGATGTTGATATAATGACTGGGTGGGTAATAGAAGAGCTACAACAGTGGTAGTGGCACCTATAGTGACACATCCTAATATTGCTATAATATAAATGTGTTGCCTGGCCCTAATGCAGTGGTTCTCAAACTTTTTCTGCCATTTCAAATTTTTGAACAGGTGGGCCTTTTCCAGCCCCACCCCATTTTTAGCACATTTTAACATTATGATATGCTTACCTTTAACCTTTGTGTGCTGTTTGGGTCTCTGGGACCAGTTTTCACTGATTACTAAAATAAAATGTATGCAATTGAATTATTTTAACCTGCTTTATTTGGGGGTGGACCTCACATCCTCTAGGGGGGTCCGGGGGCATGCACCCCGGGGAAGATATATTTTTTTAAATGTTGAAGTGAAATGCATCAATCTGGTGCACTATGTATTTGTACGGCGACCTTGAGAGCCTTGAAAGGCGCCTATATAAAATAAATGTATTATTATTATTATTATTACTTTGAGCACAAAATGAATTTATGGATACAGCTCTCAACACTCATATGAAAGGGAGCTGTATACTTTTCAATAATCCAAACATCTTTAGAATATGATCACAACCAATAACAAATCATTTAAACTTGTGTATTCTTATCCTATGTTACCTAGATAGCATTCTTTCTTTTTATTTTATGCATATTTTACTAATCAATCCCCTTTTAAACAGTTTTTCTTTTTACTGTCCTATAGTACACATTGGAATGATTTCTTACTTTATTTTTTACAACTATATTAAATAGATAAAGGTGTGTGCTCTCTCGCTCTCTCTTTCTCTGTCTCGCTCACAGAGGATGTGTGCTCCTCCGTGGCGATGACGGCTTGCGTTAAAAAATAATAATAAACATCTTTGTAAAGTGGGGGGACACAAACGGGATTTGAAGTGGTGAGGTACCGCTCCACATTTCTTCCCGACTGCAACGCTGTTGTGTGTGTGTGTGTGTGCGTGCGTGCGAGAGCGTTTCACATGTGAGAGCAATTTACATGTGTGTATGAGAGATTTTTACATATGTCTGTAAATGATTTTGGTTTCAGTTGTGTGTGTGTGTGTGTGTGTGTGTGTGAGCAGGCTTGGATTGGCCATCGGGAGATTCTGGACTTTTCCCGGTGGGCCGCTGCCGTTTGTGGGCTGCTGCCTTCGGTGGGCCGCTGGCTCTGGCATAGGTGGGCCGTGGACTTTCACAGCGCCGCTGCGCCGGTACCGCATCTGCCGCCACAAACACCCGTTGCGAGTCTCTGGCTGTAACAGTCCACTCCCGCCCGCGAGGACCCTGGTTCGATTCCGGCCTGAGGTCCAAAAAATGTATTTAAAAATAAATAATAATCTCCCGTTCATCGCGTCCATTCGTGACCCACCTATCACATCTCTGCGCCCCACACTTTGAGAAGCGCTGCCCTAATGTGATGTGTTCGGCTCCAAAATGTGATGCTAACCATGGTCTACACAGGAAATATTGGCTGTAAGTTGTTTTAAGGTTAAAAGACCCGTGAGTGGATTTAAGGCAGGATTTTAAATAATAGATGAGGTGGGCAAGCTGAATTGAAACAAGCAGATCAAATGTTGAAAAGTGAATTTAGAGAAGTTGATTTGAAGGGAGTGTAAGATTTTGAGAGGCAGAAACGAAGTGATAAAGAGACACATGACAGGATTACTGAGTGAGAGAGAGAGATATCTCGCACATAAATCCCTTTTGAGACAGAGTGAAGTAGGTTACAAGCTTTATCGATTTTGATGATGGTAACAGTTTGAATGCGTGCCCGCGTGTCAACATGCAGGGGAAAGACGGGCTGTACCATCTGTCTACGATTCCTCTCACTGAGACACTAATTACAGGACTTTACACCTCGCTCCACCACACTCATTATTGGCCTGACTACACACACATAGACTCACTGACACACACTGAGTCGCAACAGCGGTCAGGGATTGTGGGACGTGCTTTTTCAGCGTGCTCTACTTCCCGCCATGGTTTGTCTTTTTCCCAAAATATTTTCCTCATTTTATTTCATCACTTTTGATCCTTTTGACTTATTTTTACTCATCAGTGTAACTAGAACACGGATCAATACAAAGAAGATGTATCAACCTCATTTAGTGAGAAAAAAAAAAGAGACATTATTTAAAAAAAGGGGTTAGAAAGAGATCATTTGAATCTTTTATCCTATCAAAACAGAGGAGGGGGACAGATAAAAGGGAGAGGAAGAGAAATTAAAGAGGGGAATCCTATCATATCCTTTGCCAGTGTGTACAACCATTCATTTGCATAAATTCCAGGTCACCCACTTTCTCTGGCAAAGACACGGGTGCCACTGTGGGGAGATGCTTTCTCTGACACAAAATGTAGCTTTAATGAGATATGCAGCAGTAGCAGACAAGTTGGTGCAGTGGGCATGTTTTTGAGAAAGAGAAGGGATCAGGTCTCAAACTTCCTCCTTTTCCACCAAAACATTTTATTTAGACAATGTGTGATAGAAAAATGACTTTTCTTTCAGTTGCAACATGAATGGAATCAATATTGTTCATTGTCATTATGTATTAATTATATCTATTTATTTATACATCCATCCCTCCAATCATGCATTTACTTTTGAATCTGCTGTTGTTAAAACAAAACAGAATTCAATTCATTTCCCCTTTCTTTGTTCTCCAGGCAACTATGGTGAAAGTGGGATGGAAGCATTCAAGGACATGGCAGCTAAGGAGGGCATCTGTATCGCCCACTCTGGTAAGATACTCAGGTCACAACAACAAGAGTGAACTAATCAATAATAATGTACAATATCTAGTCAAGTAAGAAATGGAATTGTATTTTAGTGGGTGTATAGTTTGTAAGTGTAGCTAGCAAACAGCAATAACCTTTGTACTTTTTTTCAAACACCAGGGTGTCCACAGTTCAGATAAATGTATCTGCAGCTTAAAGAGATCTACCAACAACAAGACATATATTTTACAACAAAAATCAGCCTGTTGTTTATTACATGGTGAAGACCCATTTCACACTGTGGGTGTCAGATGGTTGAAACTAAAGCATGATGAAATAGAGCAACTCTGACAAAGAAAACCCCCAAAGGAACTCAACACTTCTCAACACATGAAACAACACAGATCCAACATATCATATTCGTCACAGACCACATTTGTATTTGTCTGACATGTTATCCCCAGGCAAAATCTGGAGCAATGCTGGAGAGCAGAGCTTTGATCGGCTGCTGGAGCGGCTGCGGGCCCACCTGCCCAAAGCCCGGGTGGTGGCTTGTTTCTGTGAAGGCATGACTGTCCGCAACATCCTCATGGCCATGAGACGCCAGGGACTGGTGGGAGAGTTCCTGCTCATCGGCAGGTAGGTGCTGCTACACATTTGAGCTCTAATGTATTGTAATGTAAAGCAGGACCATATTACCATAAATGCATGAGGGATATGCAGTACCGGGTTTGCCCCAGGACAGTATTAGTAGTATTGTGATGTGTCACAGGATCCTTCGTTTCCTCTGTTTCCTCTGTGCCTGTGAGTTTTGCTCTTTTTCTGGGAAAGGAATATGATCAGATTGGAAAAAAACAAGTTTGGAAGATGTGTTTTGTAACTAGTGTGTTCCATGTTATATAGCCAAGCAGCTACACACGCTGAGCATGCACTGGATGTTTTAGAAGGCAGATGGAGAGGCAAAGCAGGCTCTGTGCTCTTCTCTAATGGCGCGTTTCCACTACACGGCCTCGCTCGGCCTCGCTCGGCCCCGCTCGGCCTCCTTTGGCCGCGCCCGGCCTCGTTAGGACCAGCTCACTTTATGGCGCATTTCCATTACAGTTTAGGAACTGGGGTAGTATCTATAGTAACGCAGTGTAGGCGGAGCCGTGACGTCATCTTCAATGAGAACCCCAGAAAAACAACACAGCCGTTAGCTGTTAGCACTCAGAGCTCACAGCTCCTCATATATGTTCAGAAACTAGAGAAAAGTTAAACAAGTACAAACCACAGACTGCCTGTGTCATGGCGAATACAGTCGCTGCTTTATTTATGTCTGTATAGGCCGTTGTTGTGAGTGTGGACGGTCGGAGCATATACTGCGTTAGCTTAGCCAATCTCCATTTAGAACACACGCATTTTAAAAGGTTTTTCGCCTGCCGTCTGTCTGCAGACTTGACAAAGCATTAATTCATGGTTTTTACTAACCGGTATCAGTATGTTGTTACTTCGGCATCATTTTGAAACGTGTATTACAATTAAATCACGGTCAAATATGTCCATCTTGTTGTAGTTGTAGCCCCCTTGCCAGCGATGCTCCCTCTAGTTTAGCATACTCAGCCCGACTCAGCCTCGTTGTCTCTGGCCCTAGACCCACGATTTTATGAGGCCAGAAAAACTGTGAATTAGGACCCGCCGGCCGGTACTAGGCCAAGTGGAAACGCAACCAAAGACGGGCCGCTGACGTCACAGCCCTCTTAAACGGGGCTCCGCGCTGTAGTGGAAACGCGCCATAAAATAACCCTCTTATGAGAGCCATTAATGATCATAAACACAGAGCTATTAACACAAAAATAGGAGCACAGCTAGTAAATATCTACTTCAAACTCATTTCAACCAAGTTCGATACATAACATGTGCATCCAGCTGGTGATAATTGTTCAGCACACACCCCCAGATCCAGATGATTGTGACTGGCATTCGCCTATTACACTTCCAAAAATAATTGGCATGTGTTATTTGCTGATTTTGTAACGTGTTTATATATATCTTTTTTTTTAAATTAATAACCTTTAAGCAAATAACTGATCAGCTTAATGCTTCCATTACTATAATTAGCTGAACGAGTTGGATAGATTCAGACCTCTTTCGTTTTGTAATCTTTCATTTTTTCATTCTTTGCATTTATATCTTATCTAGTGGAGAAGGTCATTTATCTGGTGGTGTTGGCCGGCTGCTACAGAAGGGTACAGGAAATCATGGTATATACAGTAGGAGCGATGACTTGACATTACCACTGAGCAACAAGTGAAACATATTCTATGGCTGTTAAACCAGATCATTTGTAACTCATGCTATGTTTTATAACTCCTTTTCAAAGACATGAATTCATTCGAAACCCCTGTGACGAGTCAATTGAAAACTGTAGGTTTTGCCATGCCTCTCAACTGCATCATGTAAAATACTTGAATAGATTGTATATCCAAACTGTACAGCATGAGACATGTATTACCCTTTTAAGAAAAACACACATGCTGTTTTAAATTTTGGAGGCGGTTTTCACATTAAGCCTTGTTCTCACTTAGATTAAATCCTCCTACAATTCTCTTGCAAATATAACCTTGCAATGGGCTGTTTGTGTGTGTGTGTGTTCTAAAAAATGGTTAATGATTTGATCACTTATTCCAGCCAATATGCATAAAACAAAGTTGACTTCAATAGTTTGAAACCATGGCCATGTATTTTGATTAAAATGCAATGTATGTGATTCTATTCTACTCTTCCTGCAGTGATCTGCTGTGTAACTAAATCATAGCCAGCATCATTTGTGTTGTCATCGCCACCATGATGCTCATTCTCATCACCCTCGTCTTTCTGATCATCTTCATCTACCTACATCATCATCATGCTGACATAGAGGTAAAGTATGAATTCATACTGAACCTGCTTTATGTTTATGGGGTTTGCCTTGCCACTAGAGATGAAAGTGATAACAGAGAAAAGATCATAAAACAGAGATGAATGTTCTGTCCTCTCAGAACCAAAGGGAAGGATCAGCTACAGTAAAGGCATACCTTTCTTTCATGGTTTTATTTGATTTATTTCTGGGAGGGATTTTCTCAGTGCGTACAGTCGTTCGACAAATGTTTGGATTTGTGGCCTCAAGCTACAAAACTTGAATAGGCCCAAACATTGCCCTCCTCTAACGGATACAGTGCGTTAGCCTTTAAACAAAAACACTTCCAACTGGTCCAGTCCATGCAGGTGCTCAATAGCTAGTAGTATAAGTATTTGTAAGCTCCCATATGTGAATTCATTCAATTGAAAAAAGTGTATTCTGAGTCGCAATCGGAGTGCTGCAGAAACCAGGGTTGTTTATTAGCAGAGGTGTTACTGTGAAGCTGCACTCACATGTAATGCGATTTTCTTTTTGGTCACTGCGAGGTCAGGCACAGAGCCTTGCGGTGAATACACGAAGTTCAGAGTTTAAATACATTTGAACATTAAGGGTAGCGTTCTTCGACAGTTTCGAGCTTCCACCTAATTGGGCGGTACCACTCTCTCCAAGAATCACAACGGCAATGTCAACGCAGATCATTTTTACCGCTTGTCATGCCAATGCACCTAAAAAGAGACTCATTCCAATAATCCAAGTACATGTTGTTTGAGAGTCCGAAGCTGGTTGCTGGTTTGTCATTGTTGCTTGCATCTGTTGAGCAAAGCACCTGCACGAAGGAGAGTGGGATCAAGGCTATAGTAGGATCCTCCTTCACTTTGCACTCATTTGGTGAAGCTCAATGCAAGGAATCACCTGCAATTAGAGAGAAGGAAATGGGGAAACAATTCTGAATAAATAAATGCTAATAATGGATACAAAAGACAGATGATAAGATCAGTTATGGTACACCACATCTACACCTCACTTCGGCACAGCAATTTGCAGTTTGTTCAAATTAAACAACAAACTAAATAATGTTATTAAATCTGAGCTGTTATACTGGAGTTTTAGCTGACACACCCTGCTTCCTTATTTAATCAATGGATTCCAACAGCTTCCTTAAATTATGCACACCAGTTTAACACCAGTTTAACACTCTCTCACCATGGTCACTTGCCAAATTAACATTTCTGGATCTAAGTGAAAAGCATTTAAATCAACCAAAGCCCTCACTCCTTTCTGTCTTTCCACTTGTGAAGAAATGGCTTGTTAAAATGGATATTTTTTTATTGCAGTATATGTTGTAGATCTCTGGCCAATCTGTCTTGATTATGTCGGTTAATAGAATATCAGCCTTCGTTAGCGTCAGTATCATAATGACTGTAGTTGTAAATTGCAGATGGTCACGGGTGGGTGCCCTTCTCACTGGAGGTCTGTGGAAGGAACTTCTGATTATCCCAGCTGGGCAGACACCCGTTTAACACCAGGATAATTACATCGGTACATTACCGAGAGCACGCAGAAGATTATTCAGTTACCTACAGTAGGGCAGATAAGTGTGGTCATTACAAATATGGACTACTACAAGATCTCCAGATTGCATTGTTACTGTGGAGAGGGGCAGTGTGCTGCACGCCGCACAATAATTTGAGATGAATGTTTGATTTTCCCTGATTCTTTATGGCTGCAACAACATTGTGATATTATGCGTCCGCATCAAAATCAATCATTTGTATTATTCGTTTTAATTAGTTAGATGAAGGCTTGATGACTCCTCAATTTGTTTGTACATTTTTTGGATCTTGATTCATCCTCCAACATCTTAGTATAACCTTATTTTGAGCAACATTTATACTGTTCCTCGTATTAAAAGATAAAACATAACCCCCTCCTGCAGCTAGTCTGAATGATTCATCTCTGACACGGCTTTAGTACCCTGCTCCTGATAAGTTTATTATACAATAAGAAGTAATATTATTGACATTTGACATAAGTTGGTTTCACTGTTTTTCACTATGTTTCTTGGTTTAAGATTTTGTACTTCCTTGTCTACAAATAATCCTAAAAACACACAGTTTATTGATTGCTTCTGTCCTATAATTCCACTTGGTGCCAGCAAGTGACAGACCCATAAATGAATAGCCTTGATTGAGATAAATATCCAGCCACATGGGACACACAAACACACACACTTACACGTACACACACTTACAGTATGGCACAAATTCACATGCTCTTTTCTCATTATTCTACTTATATCAAGTTAACAACCTCTTCATCTCTCTTAACGTGAAACATCCTCTCCTTTCTCAAATTCAAATTAGGTCTGACACAAATACATCAGTTTCAGCTGTCATTCTGATGTTTTGCATTTCCTCCTTCCATAGTTTTTGCAACCATTCATAGCAACCGCTTCGAAATACCTATCAAGTCTATAGTTTATTGTTAATCCACGAAATGACTTAAAAAAATTGCAGATTGCGTGTGTGTTCAAAAACCATACCAAACAAGGCTGCTACCTTCAGTTTGTGTTGGTTTGTGAAGTTAGTTTTTAGATGAATGGCTCATTGCGCTGACCCTTACTAGAATACATTCCCATCCAGGTAATGCAGAGCATACTGTGATAATAACTGACGTATGCAACTTCACAGCAACATCTCTGTGTTGTATAGTCAGTCATTTCAGTTGGAAATATGATTCACTCCTAAGCGCCGTCTACTGTATGTCCTCTTCATCAGTGCTATTTATAAAATGGCTGTATTTTCTGATTTGCAGCAACACAAATTGCAGGGAAACAATCTCTGTGCTGTGCCTGCCCTTGATAACACATTGGTTAAAAAATATAAATACATATAACTCTCAATACTTCAAAACCAATGCATGTTTGCAACTCCACAGTTCAAGCAATGTAGTTGGCAGCCAATAGGAAACCACCGCTGGATTCTCACCAGAGGCCAGATATTCAGTCTGCACAAAAGAAAAAGCTATTCAGCTGAATGAACTGACAGAGAGTAGTTTGAATCAAAAGTCAAAAAGCCGACTCTCTGTGGAGATCACCCAGCGCAAGTCTGCACCCCTTCTGCCTGCTGTTGCCATGGAAATATCCCCTGCCATATTTGGATAAATCCAGCATAGCGGCTGGGTTGATAAGTGGCGCATGCGTATGTGGATATGTGAATGGCTATATGCATGCGTGGGTGCTTCTATATGTGCGATACTGTCAGGAAACGAGTAGTATAGCAGGTCTTTATGTGTTGCTTAGTCACATTGAGTGACATTAAATACACCACGCACTGTCAGAAGAGGGGCCTATTGATAATGCTATTGGCCATTTCAGTTAAATTCAGAGCCTGCGCATTTCTGTGATGTTCTCCAACACCTCTCATCTCTATCATCTCGTTTTGTCCCATTTCTCATTCCTCATTATTAATAATCTTTTTTCATCATCAGTCAATTTGTTTGGTTTCCACTCAAGGGTGACTTCATCTTATCGTGTCTCTCATTCTGGGTCACTTTATCCTTCTTTGTAATCAGCTGCCTGCTTAAGTGTTAGAGTGTGATGTATGCGAACTGAGACCCTGAAATGATCGTTTAACAGAGGTCAGAGCCCCGCAGCGTCCCTCTTCACACCACAGCTGTGTGTTAAGGCTGCACTTCCTGTTGGTTTTAAATTGAAGGAAATTTGAAGGAAAGAGGTTAAATGGCACCGTGGCAAAACACCTGATATGTCTCGAAACTGCCCGTCCTTAAAATGGATTTTTAGCGGATTGTACACCTGCATGGTAGTGAGAGGAGATCAAAGACAGGGTGAGGGCAGAGCAGGCAAACGGAGCGAGGAGGGGGAAGGAAAGATGCAGAAAGGCGAGGAATGGAAACGAAGGGAAAAGATGATTGAATAGAGAAGAGATTAGCTGTGTGTGTGTGTGTGTGTGTGTGTGTGTGTGTGTGTGTGTGTGTGTGTGTGTGTGTGTGTGTGTGTGTGTGTGTGTGTGTGTGTGTGTGTGTGTGTGTGTGTGTGTGGTGTGTGTGTGTGTTGTGTGTGTGTGTGTGTTGTGTGTGTGTGTGTGTGTGTGTGTGTGTGTGTGTGTGTGTGTGTGTGTGTGTGTGTGTGTGTGTGTGTGTGTTCTAAAATATTTTGTATCAGACATGAAAAGCAAAACACTGACAGTATGACTGTAGTTTATTCATCACAGCCTGGTTTGGGATTGATCTGCCCTTAAACACACACATTTACACATTCACTTACAGTGGTGCTGATACTCATACTTACTGTTAGTTCTCTTCCAGCCTTTGATGTAAGGAGTATTGAGCTGTGTAATGTTTGTTTGTTTCATGTTCATTCATCCTTTGATTAAAACAAAAGCTGCTTTATGTCATTTAATTGGTAAAACAATGTGAATTCATTTTGCTCTTTTCACAGCTTTTGGTAATAGAACACAGGGGAATATGTAGGAAAGCATGATGGATGGAGATTAAGAGGAATTTATTTTTCATGTTGTATTAGTACACTGTGTGATTATACATTTCCAGTGTTTATGGGTTTATGCTTGTTAGATAAGCAAATGTGAGACACTGCTTTCAGGTGTGTGTGTTTGAGGGACATTTCCTGTTAAAGTGTTGTGAGCGAGGTATCTCCCTATGGGGCGGTGTCATCTGTAAAGGCTATGAGATCAATAAATGGTCTGTGGCTCCATGGCTTCTCTCTGCAGGTCCTCTGGGAACATTTACAGAGCACACACACACACACACACTTTACAGCATGTTCTAGACACTGTTGCTAAAATTTGAGTAAATGGAAATGTGTAGTGATGAATCAAATCTGGATCCTAGTTCCCTATCGTCGATAAATGGGAATCTAGCTTTATAAATGTGTGTTTTGGGGGATTTTATTTTGGAAGAATCACTAATCCATGACACACTTTCCAAAATCTAGACTTCTATTCCTTAGGGCAATACATGTGCGTATGTCCATCTGTCTTGAAATGATCAGATTCCACAAGTCGGATTTTGCAGACAATACTGATTGCTCATCTGATTTTAAGCTAAAGTCCTGTCGTTGATGTCATGTCTCATGTTGGCCTCTTTTCATTAGCGTCTGCTACTGTACAAAAACTACAGCCTACATAATGCTAACTAATTTGGAGCTGTTATCTTTGCTATTTAAAAACTTTTATTTAACTTCAACACGGTAAAAACTTCAACTCTCTGTCCTGCTGTTGAACTAGCCATGACCCCTTTGCCTCGGACATGGAGTACGTTGAACTGTGATGTTTAAGCCGTGATGATCTAGGGCTAAGTGAAGTCATGTTAAAATGCATTTTGTAAGAGGTTTTCTTATTTGGGACAAATGTTGGAGGGGAGATTCTCCTTGCTGTTGTGTTGCAACCTGAATGATAGTTTTTTGTCCATTTTTGTTTGTAATATTGACTGTTACCCCTTTCACACCAACGCGGTTCCAGGGCCGGTTCGGAGCTGGAGCTTGAAAAGCACAGTTTTTTCCTGTTCACACCGCAGCGGACTCTAAGCTCCGGAATCCGGTTTGTTTCAAGCACCAAAAAGTTGTCAGTCTAGAAAGCAAGCACCGCATACGTCACAGGCGGGGGCAGGGGCATCAGTTTTAATGTTATACCATAGTAATTAATGCTGCAAAGCTGGGTATTTTGAGCTTGGCGCATGCAGAGGCTAACAACAGCTAGCTCTAACGCCATCGAATAGGACGTATATTTACATTACATGTAATTTGTTCATACATTCAGTACTGTGGACAATCCCCACAGGAGCAATTTGGGGTGAAGTGTCTTGCCCAGGGACACAGCGACATGCTGACTGCAGTGGGACTCGAACCTGCTACCCCCTGATTCGAAGTCCAGCACTCTATCCACTTAGCCACAGCCGCCCACATTTACCTTCTTTCTCCTACCGAATCGTCGTTGAAGTTGATGATGATGATTGTAAAGAAGTCTTGAATGTAGCATGTAACGACTGTAAAGTTGGTAGTAAAGTCGTCCCATTTGTTCCATTTAGTTTCGACAGCAAAACCAAAAGGAGTAGCGCTTCAATACAATCTGCCATTGTTGTTGTTGTCGATGTGAGGGGTTTCCGCACGGTTTGGCTTATGAAGCAGGCACGCAAACGGTTACGTCATGACGCAAACGATGACGCAATGACGCAGCACCAGTCGGGCTCTGAGCGGTGTGAACAGAGCGGGAGCTGAACCGAAGAACCGGTTCTGAACCAGAAAAGCTCTAGCATGGAGCTAGAACGGGAAAAGCCTTGGTGTGAAAGGGGTATGTGTGTGCAGGAGTAGGTCCTCAGTGGGTCAGCACCTGTAGCTCAGTGGTGTAGCTCAAAGAGTTACGGATATTTCACTGTTCCTTGTTTTACTTCTTCCAGAGCTTCACACTTTCTCTTTCGTGCTAGCAGAAATTAGCTATTTTTCACTAAATGTGTGTTGTGTACAGAAAACTGCACACTCATAGGGACAGTCTTTAAACGTTAAATTATGCCAACCATGGCAAAAAAAAAAACTTGACCTGAAAAACTGCTATTAAGTATAGAAATACACATATGCACATTTCTAGTAATGCCTTAGAATGCGTCACGGGGGCCTTCACCATTCTTGATATTTTACGTGTTATTGTCATTCTTTTGTTGTACAACATCAAGCTTGTTTCTTTTGAATGTGTCAAAGGAAGCAATTCATGAAGCAAAATTCCTTGGATCTATTTCTTCCTTAGTGTCAAAAGTGTCAAGCACATATCAAAGAACTCAGCAGGTTTATGTCTTCACATTTTAAACCCAACTGAAACCCTACCATGACTTTCAATTTCCGTTGTCAGTTTGGGTGAAGTCCTCTCATACAGCCCATCAAAAGGCTGCTGAACTGAAGCTATCCGATATCAAAGAATTCTTTATTCAACTCACAAGTTTTCCCGCTTTATCTCTGTCTCTCTGTCAGTATCTTTCTCGATCTTTTGCCCTTCTGTCTCCTTCTCTTTCTCCTGTTGCTCCTGTCGTTTTGACACTTTACTTTTCTCCTTGTCTCTTTTTCTGAGTTTTTCCTTTCCATCGACCAGAAAGGATACTACAAAAAGCATTCTTCTTTCTGTTCTCTATGTTTACCTTGTCTGCGTCAACTTGAGTTGAGTGGGAGGACTTAAGGCAATACCCACAACAACCGATTCCTTTTGCCAACTAGCTTTAAATTCAGGCATCTTTACGCAAGACAGCTTCTTTGTTCATGTTAAGGTCATCCTGATGAGAGCCTGCAAAGGGCCTCAAATACACTGCTTTAAAGACGTTTTCAACTGATGTATTTACTAGAAACAGGAAAATAAACATGAGGGGAAATGAGAATTACAACAAAAACATTAGTTGACAGCAAACTGTCTTTACCAATGGACATATTTCAAAATGGCAACAAACATAGAAGTAAATATGCACTATTTTGACAATAAAAATAACACATAAGATAAGTGCAATAGGGGCTTTTACACAGTTTAAAATGGCCGTAGTTCCTAATAGCTGTGGGCATATTTCTCTTTGTGCCTGGTGGTGTAGCTAAATGGAAGTATTTTATACAAACTTTAGTTTTTTGTTTATACAGCTATACCAGGGATCAGAAGCACCTTTTTATTATATACAGTGTTTTCAAGTCTCAAAGTGATGCACTCTGTGAGTGTTATACATTGTATTTTTTAATGACCCTCATAGGGAGGTGTTGTACTGTATTAGGTTTAGCTGTTGTTGTGTACGTTCCCTCTAGGTCAGCGCCTGCAGTAGGATTTTTGCTGTAAATTATTTTTAATGGGATGTTGAGGCCACTCAAATGGCATTACAACACAAATCCCTAAAAAGTGTGGTAAATCTAATGCTGCATTGACCGTGTGGAATACATGGCAAATTGGGTGTTGGCTATTTTAAACCACATGATATAAAATCCTATAACACTAGGGTACCATGGGTAAAATGACAAATACAGTTACTACAGACAAACATCAGTTTTCTATCTTCAAAATCATGTATATGGAAAATCTGGATGTTCTTTGTGTTCTGGTGCTTTGGAGGGTATGGTTGCTATCATTGTTCAATTTACGTTTTCTCGTTAAACGGCATATTTAAGGAGTGATATTCCAGAAGGGAAGGATATCTCTGGTTCCATACTAGTCATCCTTTAGATTGCTTCAACACACAATAGGCTATTTAGCACTAGGAGCCGGTTCATTTTTCTCTCCAAAATTCCAGTCATTAGGTTGTTCTGCGGCTGCACATCCTCCTGATCTTTTAGCTCTCTGTTCCCACTAAAAAGAAACCGGTTGATTAATGACTGCTAGTGATTACTCTGCAGCTAGAAACAAGGATTCAAGAACAAAAAGGCAATACAAAGGGATTTCTAATTGTGTTTCAACTACGAGTCCCTAGACAGGGAATTAAGAGGTTCTCCATATGTAGGGCAGATCAGTGGGCACAACCACAGGCAAATAATACAAGATAACATACCTGGAGTCAGCTGTCTTACCGACATGTGCAACGTGCCAAAAAATGCATGCGTGCATAAATTCATACACATACTGTAGGCATGGTTGACACACAAAAACACCTACCAACACACACTCATCCTCTTATTGCTCTCCTAGGGAATGGCCTTATCCGCTTACAGCACTCCAATGGGAAGAGTGCAGGGAATTAGAGGAGGGGGAGACAAACAGACAGACATAAGAGGCAGAAGGATGGTGATGGTAGTAAAGGGAGGTAGAAATAAGGTTACCAAAGTAAATGTATATATCCGTCCTTGTTTAAGTTTGTATGCTTATGAATCTGTGTTTGCGGTTTCATGCGTATTTTTGAGATGTACACTGCGGGATTAATCCGACCGTTACGTCAGCCTAATGGCTCAGCATACTCAAATACACATCCACACACACCAAAAAAAAAATCCTTTTAATAGTCGTTGTCATAGTAATCCACACAGGAATATATAGGGTTCCCTTATTGTTGTTTTCTTCACATTTTTGAGATGCACTAATGTAAGTGTAACAGTAGTTTACTTGTATTTTTTTTAAAGATAGTAGACATAAATGAATGAACACTGACAACAAAGTTCTCACAAGGTCACAAATGACCTCTGATGTTTGCTCTCAGTACTCTGTATTCCCTCCGACTGTTTCCATTTCCACACTTGACTCTGTCTCCCCACTTTATTGCTATGATCAGCAGCAGCTTTTCAATCTATTTCTCTCTTCTGTGTAATACATTTACTTGCCATCCATCACAGGAGTAAAAGGCTATCTGTAAATAATTGCCCTGCCCTCTCCGCTATACCTATACAGGAAATGAATTGACCCTCTTTAGCTCTGACTCTGAACCAGTCAAAGATAATTAAGAGAAATATGAACTCTGATCCGTCCAAAAGCGGAGCCCTAGTGGAACAAAGGATGTGAATATGGAAAAATGTATGCTTTCAAGTGCTCTGTCAGATACTTTATTTTAAAAATAGTTTTACTGTTTTTGTATTAGCAGCATGAGAGCAATGGAGAAACAGGATTGCATGACCCATGCCGAGAGAAAGAATGCAACTAATCACGAGTATTTCAATAACTATTCTCCTTGCTCTTAAAATTCAGTTTTTAAAAGTCACCTCTTCCTGGTGTGATAAAAAATATGCTTTTATCTATTCATCACATCAGACGATTTGTTCTGTTGCCTAATGTGTTAATGGGTCACAGCAAGAAGTGGGTCGTCAAATTAAATGAAATATTAACAGAAAATGGGTTGCCTTGGCTGGCTTGAAAATATACTGAGATGTACTGGCTTGGGATGATTCATTGTTCAGTTCACAATGAACAGAGACATGCAGTGAAAAAGTGGAAAGGTGAATGTCTGGCAGAACATCAAGCACGTAGGCACTCAGGAAGCTCAGTCCTAGTGTCTGTCCAAACAAACACAAACACAACATACAGAATCACTCTGTATCTAAGTAGCTTGTCCCCCATTGTATAGGATTTGTGAAATTGGCTACCAAAAGACGCATTTGATAGAACATACAGAGCAAACTGAACACATTTAACAACAGATTTGATACAAAATGTCTGTAAAGGCTCCTAGATTGTCATGAAATGGTGTTAGCCTACTTCCCAGCAGCTTCCTTCTTTATACCTTGATGATAGACTTAACATCCAAAAGCTTATTAGCCTTTTAGGTCCCCCTCTTTTTTAGCATGCAACGATGACATATACTTTCTGGATATGTAGTCAGCAATGCAAGGTGGCTAAACCTTTATTTTACCCATGAGATGGGATTTCAGAGGCAGAAAGAAGTGGGGGAGGTGAAACAGAGGTTCATAGCCTACCAATTCAATTCCCCTCAGGAAAGTTTCTGCGCAACTGAATGGATGATATGTCAATGACTGTATCCTTGGTGTGCAAGTTCGATTTTTCTATCAGAAACTTGGTTGACTGATTGTTCTACTCCTGTTTCTGTTCGATTGATCTACTGCAGTGTGTCTTGTGTCTGCTGAGGATGTCATTCACAATAGGTTGGAAAAGAAGTCTAGGGCCATTTGGCTATATGTACCCTCGGTTCTGTTTTGATGAGCCACATAATTGCTTTTAATGGACAGTTAATGTTCCCAAGTGATCCACAGTTTAGGCTTTATTTCAAGTAATCAAGGATAATGCAAAACTGGGCAGCACATTATGCTATACATGGAGAAACATGACAAATGAAGCAACAACAAAGACGGTAACAGTAGTTCATTCCTGTAGTGCATTTTTTAAATGTGCAAAAACAATGGTGAATTTTCTGGGTCAATGGATCATACGGGATGCAATTTCATACATACATTAAAACATGGTAGCTTTTATTTATTACCCTCACTCTCAAAATGTACTAATATGTCATTCCACAGTATCTACTTAGCTCATAACATCCTGACAGCTTAGTCTTTGGTGAATATGTTGATCAAGATAAGGTTAATCAGGGTAATCCACCTTTAATAATGAGACAGAACTAATGAGCTATATACGTTATGCAGGGAAATTTCACTGTTAATTACCTTTGCAATGATTTCAAACTGATGACATGGATACTTAAGTATTGCATATGTCATTTTAAATATCTGCACGCCATTAAATCTATTTGTTTAGCAGCTATTTATCCTGAATGTGTTTGTGTCAACATGTACACACTGCTTCGACTGGATGAAGTTAGCAGTTTAGGATGTCCTCCCCCGACTCCGGCAAGCACATATACAAAACGCTGTCACCCATTTGTCTCGGTCTCCCTCACTTTCCCTCTCTTCCGGTGAGCTCAGTGAGACGGGTGTGATGTGCGCCGCATCACAGCCCCCGCACAGCTTGTTACTATAGCAACACAGGAGACAGAGAACAAGAAAATTATAGAAAGACAGAGATGGAGTGAGAATGTGTGTGATGGAGAGAAAGTTTGCATGGGAGAGATCAGGATGTTTAATTTTTGCACCGTACACATGCCTCCATCTGTGTCCCGTTACTATCATTGAGGACATTTCCCAATATTACATGGATATCCATTGGGTTATTAAGGTCACCGATTGAAAGCTTAAGCTGATTTTTAAATGTAGACACATTAATAATTTGACACACTATTCTGTTACTACAATTGCTTCCATCTAGAGTCCGGGGAAAGTCTTTGAGTTCTTTAGGACAGTATTAACCAATTGTGAGGTTAAACGAGATCCGAATATAGTCTGTGCCAGACATTATTAAACATTTACTGTATATAAATGAATCCAATTTGGGGACTTGTAAATAAAACATCCTGTAAATGCAGATTCAATACTATCTCAAAAGCACAAGGAGTGCAGCAAACCCTCACCTGGTAGAGAGCGTTCACCGTGTGTCACTCCTGCAGAGTCCCTGCTGCAGTGCCCTGGGTTTGATCCCTGCTGGGCTCCTACAGCTGCATGCTCCCCCCCCCCCCCCCCCCCCCCCCCCCCCCCTCTCTCACCTGATTATCCTGTTTCTTTCCTCGCTAACACTATAGCCAAAAATCAGAAATACTGAAAAACACAAGTAAAAAAAAAAGGGTCGGGAGATTGTCAATAAATACAAACAAAAATGAAAGCAAAGGTGTATCAGAAAATCCGTCGACAAACATTGCCTCCAGAGAAAAGCTATTAAAATGTGTTGCTAATAAAAAATACTAACAATAACATTTCTAAAGTAATACAGTTTCTTACCAATGCAGCATAAAGCTTTTATGTGGGAAAATCCATTGCTGACATTGATGAGTTTAAGCAAACCAAATTATTGAGCATGCGCTAACACCAGAGACACACTGTGGCCAAAGAGATTGATTTCCACAGAAAATACATTGCTCCCCAGACAGCAGAGTGTACTAACATTAACTGTGTTGATTAGGACACACAGAGGACAAGCAGCATTTTTTACTATCCTCTATACGCTCAGAGTATAAACAGATTAAAGAATGATATTTCCCAGTGCTGAAAGAATACCCAACTAATGCGGTTTAAAGCTGTGAGAAGTGAATCAGTGCTGTGGGTGAAAAGGCAAACAAAACCACTAAATCTGTACATTATATCTTTACCTGCCATTACAGTAAAAACCCATGTCTAACGATACCCTTGTAAATTCATGTGTTTGTACACAGATGTATGATGTATATTATTATTATATGTAATATATCCCTACTAAAAAAAATGTATCTAGTATGTTGCATCTGATTCATTAGCTATTTATTCATCAATCAATCAATATTATATATACATAATTATGTATCATATAAGTTGTCTCAATCATTTATTCCCTTTTTTAATGCAAATAAGCCACATACAAACGCCGGAAGGGTATAGGAGTGGGAGAAAAAGAGTAGAGTGCTGCTTGAGATATATTTGGTACCAATGAGATGTGTGAATGTCATTAAAATCCAAAAGAACATGCAGCTAATTTACTGTAGATCTGTCTAGTTATCTCTCTTTTTTTCCTTCGACACATACACTCTCACGATTCTGTGGGCGATAAGCTGGATGTCTCGTTACCGGGCATTATCTGCACCTCTCCTCGCTAATCTCTGCTGTCAAACAGACTGCGTGCGTGCGTGCGTGCGTGTGCGCGTGTGTGTGTGTGTAGCCCAGCCGGTCCGTCATTAGGGTTACACAAGATTGTCCATTAATGGCTGTGTGTGTGCATGAGTGAAGAGAAGAGTGTGTGGTAATAATATACTTGGCATTGGAGATTGTTGTCTTAAATGTCCATGGCCTGTGATGGCCTGTTGCGGTTCATCTAATTTAGCTGCTGCTTTGGTCCAAAGTGACTTACAAGTGCAATCAACCAATGTTGATAAACTCAGGAAAGCAAGAAACCTGCAATTGCATTGAATAAGCCTGGTGCGCTGGTTTGAAATAGACCAAACCATAAGTAGAGCATTTATCATTATTAATCTTTCTTAATTTCTTAAATTAAGTTCTTTTTTTGAATTTTTTATCCAAGTTTAGTTGAAACCGGTGGATTCTCAGTCTTTTCAGTGATGGAAGATGAATTTCAGCAGTATATAGTTTGTATTGGTTTAATATTTGAATAGTGTTAATGCCATATAAACATTTTTATAGTATTTATAATATGTTCAACTATAGTTATGATTTTTGGTTGTGTGTCATATTAGCGTAGGTTCATAACTGGTCGCTGTAATCATTCCTTGTGTCCTGACTAGGCATAATTTACACTGTGAATGGAAATGTCTATGCCAAATAACGACACAGCTTAACTTCGACTCTCACCTCTCAGTCTGGTCCCGGACGTTGCCTTTGAAGTCAGTTAAACGACTTGGCTCTGGCACAGTGGTCTTAGGATGCAGAAACTGAGAAATTGGAGGAGTGCTGAGAGGAAAGTAAGATGATGTAGAGCAGGTTGGAAAAGCAGAGACGTAAAGAGGATCAGGGAGCGAGAAACCAAAAGGCCACCGTGGTGATAAAGATGAAGCAGAAATAAGAGGCAGAGGGAGAGAGTAATGTTACATTGGTGGTATAATACCTGAGAAGGTGATATTACATTGTCCGCTGTGCTGAATATGAGAGATGACACTTTTATGTGTGGAGCAATAAAAAGTGATGAGGCCAGACTGGGAGGAAGAGGCAGAATATACAGCTTCTATCTCTCTATAACTCTCCACCCACTGACATTATTCCTCCATTTCTCTTGCCTTGTGTTTCTCTCTCTCTCTCTCTCCACTCTCTCTGTTTTTCTCCACCTTGCAAAGAAACACAGATACAAAACACTGCCTTCTTCCGTTTGATCCACCCTTCTGTCAGTCATTGTATCTCCGCCCCTAGAGATGATATATGTGCCACTTCGTCCTCACTCTCTTGTCTCTCTCAATCCTGTCTTATCTCTGTGGATTTAGTTGACTTGAACCTCTCCACTCCGGGTGTTTTTCTCACGCTCTTCAGAGTCTGCTGCTTGCTGTTTCGTTCCTTTTTGCCATTTTATTTTACTTTTTTTATTCAACCTTTATTTAACCAGGAAGGTCTCATTGGGATAACAAAAATCTATTTTTCAGGAGATTCCTGGCCAAGATGGGAAGCAGCACAGTTAAAGACACATATTGAAAAACAAAAACTGAGAACATAATGGTCACAATCAGATCATCACCATAAAAAGCATCTACAGACAGAGTTGTCTGCTTCTCGGTCATTAAGAAGTACTTTAAAATTGTTTAGAGAGACCAGCTCCCTGAGTTTCAGTTCATGTTGCACCTGGTTCCAAGCAAATGGAGCAGCGCTACTGAATGCCCTTTTCCCCAGCTCAATGTTGTTTTAAGGCCCCTACACACCAGGCCGATATCGGCCGTCTTGCGTTGTTGGGCGAAAACGGGTTCCTTGTCGCCCAAAGTCAATTTGGTGTGTCCCGAACCCTCGGCCGTGACACGCCTTATTTGGCCTTTCACGGTCGACAATCGGCCGGGTGTCGGACACAAGCTATCGGGCCAAGAAACCACTCTGATCAGCTGTTCAGCTAGCAAATGAGAAGCGAAACGGAAGTGAGGGACGTAAACAAACGATTTAAGGCACAAGACAGCAGCTAAACACCAGCAGGTGATACTTAAAGACATCAAACATAGCCCTTAAATGTCCTCTCTTACCTCCCACACATAGCAGGGACATCTCTGATATCGGCGGGGAGCGTCCCCGGCTGTCCTCTGCTGAGAGCTCCGTGATTTGTTTGGTCAAGTCCGGTTTATCATCTCATCGTAAATTTAGCAAGAAGTGGCCATTATTACATTGCTGACTCAATAAACTACACACCCGCCAGAACACTGCGATCATCAGATGCAGGTCTATTAACTGTGATTTTATAGTATGTCTGCACTTTATGTGCTCATTTCATCATGCATGTATTTTTATATTCTAAAACATGTTTTCGATGGACGAGAGTGAAAATGGAACGCACATGCTATTTGTTTGTGTATATCAGTCTGTTCTTCTTCTCTGTCTTCCGGTTGTTGCCTATTTTGAATGACGAATACACACTACCGCCGCCTGCTGGTAAGGAGAGTTATTGCCACTCACGCATGCGCAGTTCGTACGTGCTCGGCTGAAGTCTTTGCGGTGATTTCCAGTGCGACACACGGCCAATACGCAGGAGAACTCGTCGATGGAACTGTCGGTGTCGGCGAGTTCTCTGGTGACTGCCTGGTGTGTCAGGGCCTTTAGGGACAGTTAGCGGAAACCAGTCCTCAGAACAAAGCCGATTACGTTACGGCCGCGTTACGGCTGCGCCGCGGCGTTCGCAACGATCGCGGCCACTCTAGTCAATGGGTGCTATTTCACCACACGCGGCTAGAAGCGTCCCAGAAGCGTCCCAGAAGCGTGTCGGCGCAGGGCTCCTCTAAAAATAGAGGCCGTTGCGTCGCGCCGGGCAGGCAGGAAGTGGAACGTTCAGAGCATCCGGCCCAGGCCCATCCCCCCAAATAAAGTAATTTTGCAGACCCCCCTTCACATCACTACACCTTCACTACGACACGCACAATGGACGACAAGCTTTTCATCATGGAAGTGGAAAAACAAACGATTTTATACGACATAACCCATCATTTTTACAAGGACAACATCAGAAAGGACAAGGCCTGGTGTTTAGTCGCTGGAGTTTGTGGAGTGGAAGGTGAATATTAATGTTTTAAAGTTAATGAATGTATGAAATGAATTGATTGAATGAATTAATGAATTGTTGTACATTTGATGTTCTTGTTTAAAATGTTGTTTTGGGTGAAATTGTAATAATTAAAACGTTTATTAAACTTGTGGTCAGTGATTTATTAATTATATATATATAGAATAATTATGATGATAAATGCATATTTTTTTACCACTAAAATACAGCAACACATCTTTGATTCATGTCGTTTATAACTGGACTATTACAATTATTATTAACTGTGTCTGTAGTCTACAACACAACAAAATAGGAAATAACAACAATAAACACAATTTAAACAGACACAAAAATAAACCATTTAACTACTGTAGAAGTACAAATGTCCAGGAAATAAGCCCAAATCAACAAACTGCGAGCCTGCACGCACGACGCTCCGCTTCTGAAACGCGCCCGGTAGGTTATGACGCTGGAGGAGGTCGGACCAAAACCGCGCCGCAGACGGACCCGGTGGAATCTAGGGGTGCACCAAGAAAAGCCTATGGGTGTGCCAAAGCTTTTGTCTACGGGTGGTCAGAGCAGACCATCTAATCCAAGCATACAAGCAGCAATGGTGATGAAGGGTTTTGCTTTGGTTTGTAATGAACCTCAATGCCTGTAGAAGATGCATTAACATAAACCACATCACCATGGTCCAGCACCGACATAAATGTTGCAGCAACAAGTTTCTCTTTGGCCTCGAGAGAGAACAAGACTAGTTTCTAAAGTAGAAACCTAATTCAGTTATTTGTATTTAACCTGCTGTTGAATGTGGGGCTTAAGAGACAGATAATTGTCATCCTCACTGCTTTCAATGTTTTAATTTAAATGTTGAACTATATTTGTTGTCCATATGAGAGACAAGTCAAAACATACTTTTCATTTCACTCCCATACTCACACACATGCACACTATTCAACAGATAAGATTTGTTGCTGAACCAATGTATGAGAATGTATTTGTGTGTCTTCTAAATATACTTGTGTGTGTGTGTCACGGTTAGCTGCGCCCAGACAAAGACCCCAGCTGGAGTCGAATAATGTCTGTTATCTGCACTCATCCATCTTTCTTTCCTTGTACACACTCCTATCTCATTCTCTACCTCCCCACCTAAAGTTATTTTCACTCATCTCCCTCTCTATTCCACCTCATGTCACTGCTTTTTTATTTCATCCAATAGTACCTCTGTTGATAGAGGGAAAATACAAATGGACAATTGGTTTTTGTTCTCATTTACCATGCATCACAGTCAGTCACTCACAACTTAAATTAAATTCAAGCTGTATGTTAAGCTTACAGTAGAACAAAGCTCTGCCAATATACAAATGGAAATGCAAGGTCCACTTTACAGTAAGTGTTCATGCCCTCTACAACACATTCCTGTTATACTGTAATATACAGTGAATAGAAATACAAAGCAAACGCCAATTTATTGTAATCACATGATTATTTATATTTCAAAGAAGACTATTAAATGTGCTTTTAACATTACATATGTATCTGTTTTTGTGGAGGTGGGATGTTAGCATTGACATTTTAAAGTGCTCATCATCCGCTTTACAAATGCAAATCTAAGCTTTCCTTGATTTAAGTGTCAACAAAGTCATTAATTTAAAGTGTTTCACTTAACTGCAAACTTTGTATATGAATAAGAGACCAATGCCATGCTTTTTGCACATGAGGCATACATTGTTTCCAATTATTCAGTAGGTAGAGACATTGTGATATGACTTTTGGAAGAAAGTGTAATACAGATATTTTCCTTCCTCTTAGAGACATCAGTGCTTGTTTTACCCTCTTTCTCTTTCCTTTTTAGAATCTGTATTTGTCGAAGCCATGGCTAATTACTATTTTTAACTGGCCTTCTAACCCTGCCTCCTTCTACCTTACTCTACCCCACACTTACATTGATTCCAAGTGGATTTGTGCAGTAATGAAAACAAATTGAATTGGATATTTGCCAATGTTTTGCCTCCACAACGGCATGTGATCATATGGACTTAACATTAACGTCTTCCAACAACTTCTGTTACAATGAAATACTTCTCAATTGCTTTAAAAAATTGATAAAAAGGACATTCAGTCCAACAAGTGAGAGTGAGTTTGAACAGGCCCTGAAGGTCAATACACATTGTTGATGTTGGCATGCTAAAGATGGAGCTGGGAAATAAATATCATTTATCTTCATTGGGGAAAAGACTTTGTCTGTTTCTGTCACGACTTATTCTGTCTCCTCATCCCTCCCTCTCCAAGTAACCTTCTCTGAGCTATAGTTCGTGTCAATGTGTCAGTACAGAATAAAAAAGGATATGAATAGATTGTCTGACCACCGCTTTTTGATTTGCGCATGTAGTAGAAAAAGGGGGACAACAGTAATTCAGATAAGGCTCTGTAAATCCAGTTTTTCTACTGTATGTTACGTCTACCTGCCCTTCTCACAGTCAGTCTTTATTGAATATTTTGGTGTCTTGGTAACTTTCTTTGCTTTAAATTCTCCCTCTATACTGCCTCGACAGTTTTGATTCTGTCCCCCATATCAAATCAGTCTGTTTCTGAAGCCCAGGGGACATCAGCAAGGTTGCCAAGATCTGAAATACACTCTATGCTTGAACTAGCCTGGACAGAGAGTGTGTGAATGAAGAGTTAGAAGAAGCAAAGAGTGTGTACGTCTATCTGTGTGACTTCTCTACACAGACAACTGAGCCAGTAAAGCCATATCTAAGGTTTAAAAGGCTTTTTGTTGAACTATAATTTGGAAAAGGGTCACTTCGAGGCTATTGAAAGTGTCAACATTAGGGTCAAGATTGAAACTGTGTGAGGAAAATAAAATATTTTCATAGTAATGCTGTGACAGTAAGGTTGAAATGCAAATGTACAGTTGTGATTTATACATGAAATGCTTATTTTGTTGAAACATTCCACATCCTTTAAAGATATGAATCTTTTGCATGTGTTTGTGTATCTGTGTGTGACATTAAGCCATTCCTATTTCTCCCAGGCATTTGGGTTTCTAAATTTTAGTGACGATTTTCCAATGCAGTTATGGTTCTGTGTAAGATTAAGAAATGGTCTGGAAAATAAATAGCAAGTTCAAGGAACCTTTAAATGAAAGGATGGAACAGAAAGCAAGTAATGAATAGATTGAGAATGCACAGCGACAAGACCTTAGGGCAGCAATATATAAAAGAGGAAATAAGCGTGAGAGAAATAGATAAAGAGAGAGGTATGAAGTGGAAGACATTTGGAGAGAAGGAAAAAAAGAGGATCCCGACGTGGGGAGAAACCGGAAAGAGATGAGAGGTGAGAGACTGTCAGAAAAAATAGAGACTGAGGGTAATGAAGTGTGGCATGGATAGATGAGTAAAAGTGAACCTGCTGCCAAGGTAAGCAGGCGTGGGCTGTTCTGCCGTGTGTGTGTGTGCGTGTTATTGAATGATGGGGCGTGTAAAGTGGTCCGATCACTCACATAATTACACAGTTGGGTACACACACGGACACAGGCCCTGCATCCATCTCACTCAAAGACACACACACACACACACACACACACACCGTCCTGACATTTGGCTAAATTAGTTTTGCTGTTGTCATTGGGAACTTTGACCTCCGTTAGGCTGAGGATGTTTAAAGATGAGGTGTTCTGGTTGAAGTCTGGCAGGCATTTTCTGTTCAAATTACATCTTGCAAAAGATCAGATTTTTCCTAAAGCCTCACTAAAAAGCCACCCATACGTTGATGGATAATTGCATTTGGCTTTGCCTCTCTGTCACTCATGTGATTCACGCTTCATAGACAATGAAAAACATAAAGCATGACTTTAACAAGGTGTGCCAAGTAGCCAAAATTGTTATTGGATTTGCTTTCTAAATCCAAAAGCCATTATTCATAGAGACTTAAAAAATATAACATGCATTATTGCATCATAACATGCAACTTTGTGAGGTGTCTTAGCCTAAATTTCCTCTGGGAGAAACAACCCACTACATCATGAAAATCCAGGGCACTGATGCTCCTTTTTACCATCCATCAGAGGGGAGGGGCTGAATGAGGTAACTCTTATATCCCAACTAGTGAGTGCTTGCCTTTATAAATTGAGACTGCATAGGATTAGCAAAAAGCACACCCTACTAGTGTTTTGCATAATAGTCTGCTGCAGATGACTTTGTGATGACACAAATGGACAGTTGTTGCTACAGTATGTTGTTGTGTTCAGGGAGCCTTCATCTACTTATGAAAGATGCATTTTTAATGCATTAAACCACCAAATACACACTTTCTTTTGTGGGACGACTGTTTGTTTGTTGTTCCTAGTTAGAATTTTGACAGCAGAGATTATGTATGTGCAGCTGTTGTGCTGCCAACACTTAGGTTTTTGATGTCCAAAGACATCCGTACTGTAGCAGCTTACATTTTCTTTCTTGAATTGTTCCTGCTTTGCCAGATTGTAAACGTCTATCTGTGAGTGACCCGTGTTCTCTTTCCCCACCTGCGTGGTCTGTCAGAGTAATTATTGTTGTCAGGTTAGGTTGGTGGACTGCTGGTGCGTTTGTGTATGTTCGTGTGCAGTATGTATCCTTGTAAGCAGCAGATGCTCATCTAGAATCTCTGCCAGGTTGCCATGGCAGCTAGTGAGTGGGTGGGTTGGGGTCGGGTGGCACGATGTTATTGAACTCAGACATTAATTACTAAATTGACCTATTGACAGCACAGCTTCAGATCAGATTCAAATATTTTGCCTTATCTTCCCCAGCCTAACCAATCTCCACAACAGTGATTACACGACTATCCAAATATGTACCCTGATATAACAAAGCTGGGATTGAAATGCATACCTCCACTCTCACATCAAACATGTATTGTGACAAAGCACAGCACGACTGAGGTCAAAGTGAAACAATAACGCAAATGAACATTTATTTTAAGCTGTGAATACCTTAACACTGTGGTTCATTCACAGATCATCAAATCAATTTAATTCAGATGAAATGCTCCAAAGGGTTGGCCCTGTTAAGCTGTAGGCGATGTAATAATCCAGTGAGCTCTTGTTTTTGTTCTGTTTACAACACATGGCTCATGCTTTGATACTTTTAACTGTGGCCTTTACCATGTTTACCTTTTTCTCCTAATTATCACAGTGGGAGTTTTTCTATATGTTTTATTTGAAAAGAAATTCAGTTTTTTCCTTCTTTTTTAAAACTCTTCAATGATAAACCAAATCACCTTGTGAGCAGAAGTAGATTCTTATCGCCTTAAAACACAAGAGAATCAGAATCAGAATACCTTGATTAGTCCCACAGAGGGGAAATGTACGTCTAAAGATAGAGATTAAAGATTAATAAAAGATACGAGTTCCATGAATGCTCCGACTCCAAAATATATGGCTCCATCGATTCCCTTCATCTTAACACGGCAGCCCATCTGAAACAGATTTGGGAAGAGGAAATTGGTGTGCCAATACCCGACAGCCGTCAAGACCATATCTTCCTCTATGCGTGTAGGCATGGTCTCAAGCAGTAAAACGTTTTGTTTTTTTTCAAATACAAATGCTGAATTTGGAAAAAACGTATCCATTTACCAGTGATAATTTCAATACTTGCCCGCTAGTTCTGGTCCTGTCCAAAAGTGAATGCTTTTCGGTTTTCAAATATGTAACACACTTGGAAAAGTTTATGGTATGAACCTTAATCCCGATCCTTTCACTGCCCTTTTTGGAGCCCTAAAATTTGCAGCACACAACTTTCCTTAAAAAAGAAATCACCATGCTTTACAAGTCTATTCGTTTAATGCCACCTTTAAATGAAATGCCCTTTTCATAAATGTTAGCTAAAGGACATCCTAAATCCCTAAATCCCCAATACCTGAAAGCCCTACATTGAATAAGGCCAGCATTTAACCGGATAAAAACTAGATGCTTTTTTTTAATTTATTTTCCTTTTTATACACGAATAATTCTCAATTTTCAATTTATCTATTTAATTAATAATAATAATAATTTGTATTTGTATTGTACTTTCTATCTGTTTTCAGTATGTCGGTGGGAGGGGTTATGGGGTATGTGAGGGTTGCGTTGGAGTTAATAGAAGTGAGTGTGGGTGTGTAGTTGGTTTATGTTTTTGTCATTGTGCTGATGTTTGGGGTCTAGTATGTGTAAAATCAATTAAAAGATTTCAGAATGAAGAGTTGTGCTGGAAAGTTCACCTTCTTGCAATAAATACAAGAACATTCGAGCTATTTATATATTTCTTTCACTGTTTGCTCACCTTCAGCTCGTCAACTGCCCTATTTTTTGGATATGCGTGTATACAGCTTTAAGAAATCCATTGTTTAGTTAATATACTGTCTAAACATGTGTATGTTAAAGGCTGTTTTAGATTGTACATGCCATGTTTCACAAAACTAAAGGGTAAAACATAATTTGTACTTGTTGTAAATTTGCATTCTACAAAGCAACCAAGGTTAACGGTAGCAGACAGAGCAAATGGAAGTAGATTTGCTGTAGATGCACGGAGCTGAAGCAAGGGTATGAATGCTTGAGTTAAAAATGTTACCAACTTGAATGAACTCTTGCATTTTATCTAAGTACTGTTGAACGGAGACATACAGGAATGATTGGGAAGATTATCAGAGTTTTATCAATTTACCCGGAAATTGAGTTTCGGGTGAAGTGGGATCTCAGTCTGAGCGGAAACACACAGGGTTACTTCTTGTCCTCTCAGCTGCAGACTGTCAGGAAACTCATCCAGTCCTTTGTCAAAAAAGCAACTTAAGAGCAAAATCCGTTTTGATTCTTAAGGCAACTTTCTTGATCTCTTTGAGAGACAAAGAGAGATTTTATAATGTTCACCACAGCGCTCTGCCTCTACTTTGCACTGCTCCCATAAGTCATTGATAGTGTGATCTATTGTTCAGCTCTGACACGTCTTTGTATTGCATCTTTGTTTGGTTGTGATGATAGCTGGTTGAACTCAATTGCAACTGTTACAAATCTTAAACAAGGGGAAGACATCAGATAATATAGTAATGAGTTTCAAGATGCATCAAATATATGTTTGAGTGCTTTTTAGTTTTCCTGTTATCAATAATCACTGGTTGACTTTTGCTGGAACTCAGAGTAAAAAACATTCGGCTTGGGGCAAATTTCACCACCAGGAAAGAACGAAGTGAAAATTAATAATCATTTGCAAATGAGTTCCACTTTCTATTTATACTTTAAATGAACAGAATGGAAAGGCAATGGCCTAAGGCCTCAGTGTGTAGAATTGGTTCGTAAAGTTCTGCTTAAGGTAGTGCATTGGCCTACAATATTGGCATACTGTACTATTATGCAAATAGCATTTCCAATATTGGTAGAGACAGGCCATCTGAAGTTAATTGAATAGTGAATAGAAAAGTGTGTGTGTGTGTGTGTGTGTGTGTGTGTGTGTGTGTGTGTGTGTGTGTGTGTGTGTGTGTGTGTGTGTGTGTGTGTGTGTGTGTGTGTGTGTGTGTGTGTGTGTGTGTGTGTGTGTGTGTGTGTGTGTGTGTGTGTGTGTGTGTGTGTGTGTGTGTGTGTGTGTGTGTGTGTGTGTGTGTGTGTGTGTGTACTCTTAAAATCCAGTGTGCTCTAATGAGACACAAAGTACAGACAGCAGGTTGAGTGTGGGATGGAAACCATGGTAACGGCCTTGCTCTCTTAGACATGTGGAGAGACAGACAGAGAGTACTAGAGATAGAACGAGGATGTTATTAATGATAGTCGTATTCATCAAAAATAGAATGAGTGTTTGATTAGCCTGGATGACACACACTCACCGAGACAGCCATCCCCCCCTTACACACACATAGATGCACAAACAAACTCTCATTGCACTCTCTTAAAAATGTATACATTGAGCCTGAGGCTTCCTCTAGAGCCATCTTCTAGCAGCAACATCGCCTACATACTTGCACACTATAAATGTCGATCAGTGAACATCTGTGTGTATCTTTGATGCACTTTCTAGTTATACAGAGGGCTTGACTTGATCATTTTGTGGTTGGAGGAACATGGCTTCAAAATTGGGTGGGAGGAATTAATTTTTCATACTTTTTCAGTGACTGCGTTTTGGGCTTGTGTCAATCACTGCCAATCACATTAGCCCCTCTCATCCCTTTTAAATCTGCCCACCAGGATTTACTGACGCTTTGGAATTGAACAGTCCAGTCTCCTAAGAGGATACTAATATCCTCTAAAGAGCAGGTTATTTGCATTTAGGTTATCTACTTAAATCATAGTTTTGGGATTCTCTGAAAGACTGCTCACCATGTTTTTCCATACATCATCAGCAATTAGAAATCCTTTATTTGTCCTTCAACAGGTAAACTAACAGCAGCACAAGTAGACTTAGATAAACATAAATAAAATCATATAGGTTCAAAAAAACAAGTACACTGACAAATGGGAAAAAATAAGTAAAAGTATATATATTTTAGCCTAGAACGTAACAAATTGTAAATAAAGTGTTCCATGATAAAACATTAGGGTTTCATACTAAAGGGTTTTAGTTTGAAACACTTTACTTGCTGTAAAAGTATTTTGTTTTACAATTACAGAAATAAAGACCTCAAGCATTGTGTTCAGCCTCGAGAACAAGATTCTAGTTTGCTTTTTGAAAGACGGTAACATTCAACCCCTACTGTGTCTCACCGCCTACTATGACAAATGATACCAAACGAGATGAGAACACTACACCATGGTGTTCAAATAGAAACATTTCCTGTATCAGTGTTCCCTGCTTTTTCAGTCATCACATTTTTGTTTAAAACATTTAATTTCTTTAATTACGCCCGAGGAAACTAATCTGAGATCATGAGAAGAGTTATTGATTTACATGTTGCCAAACAATAAACATGTTTCAATTATAAAATAATGATGTGGTTTACAAAATAAAGTGGATGTTTATTTGTGTTGGTCCATCATGTGTGGGAGTTACAGTGCTGATTGTGAAGTGATACAAATCAGATTTCCTATTCTATTTGTGTTAGACAGAGATGTCCGTGATTTGTACTGGGAGCTTACGCAACATTAGGTAGTAAGACTGATTAAATACTTATATTTGATCAGACAGGATCTTTTAGTGGGAGTGAAGCCATTTGGTCAGACAGTAAGATATGAATATATTCCAGGTCACCTTTGCTCATTTGAATTAGTGACAACTTTCTAGAAATATATTTAGACTTTCAGGTGATGATTATTGCAGGTGTTTTTGTGTGTGTGTTTGTTGCTCGCATGTCACACTTGTCGTTCTGCTTTTGATGAGTTTCATGTGTGATCTGCTGGGGAAATTGTCAAACAGGTGAAAAGCTAAATAATTATAGTTAAAAGAAAGTACATAACAACAAAATATAAATGCAACACAAGAGAGATAAACGTACTGTGCATGTGTTTGGATTATCATAGATTTGTGTATGTGAATGTCTGCAAAGGAACAAACATGAAAACAAACAGTAAGAAATGAGAATAAATATATTGGTCGATGGATGCAGTGGAATGTCAGAGTTGGAGGAATGGATGTATAAAAAAGAGCGAAGGGGCTCAAGGGAGACATGAATGTGTTAATGAGAGGTTGAAAGAGACGGATGTGGAGAGAAAACTGTAAGACAAAATAAGAAATCTATCAACAGAGGAAGTGCTGATTAATGATTGATTGTTTACTTTTGGATCTGTTTTCACTGCCTCACTCATGAATCTCTTTGATTTTTATTTCTTCATTTTTCTCTCACTACTGTGTTTCTCACTCTTCCACCCGCTGTGTCTCCGTCAATACAACACTTTGTTAAACACAGAAGCAAATAGCCTACTCGAGTAAAGACATCAAATGCTGTTTGTTTTTCCCTCAGGGGAGCTACCTATTGATCCATTATGAGGACATGTGGTGATAGCACTTTGTCGCTCTGCATGACACCAGACCTGAAAAACAGTCAATGGTTTGAGCAGCAATAGGTATCGCTAAAGGTTTAAAACAAGTCGGAACTATTTCAAGCCCTATGGATTTTTTTTCTAATCTACAAGACTTATTTTTCATGAAGATGGCTTTATCTCATGGGTTTCTGTTATCCGGTTATTACCAGTCCAACATATTTAAATCTCTCTGGTCATAACTGTGGTGAAAAGTTAACAATCTAAGTTATTCTTTATAGAGCCTGCCTTTCAATTTTCTCAATAAACAGATCATTTACTGGAGGTCCTTCAATTAGTCTGAACATTGAAGACTTCTGTGACACATTGACGTAATTATAGGAAACCCTGGATGTGCTAATAATTCAAACAGTTTAATGAAAGACAACGAGCCAAATTCAACAAACTGTTATTGAAATACTATTAATGCTACAGCCAAAGGGCCAACCCCAAACCTTCTTAGCTTGCGTCCTCTTCACATGAAAAATCCCTATTGTCTAATTATGACTCATCGCAATGGGTCCTGGTTGTAAATGTGTGGGAGTTATCAAGCCAATCAACAAGTGATTCAGTCACTTTGAAAGGCTCACAGAGGTAACATTAGACAGTAATAGATAATGAAAAAACATATATTCGAGGAATTTCACAACCTTTTTTCCTTTTAGAATTATATTTTGACCACTTAGAGTTTTTAACTAAATAAATAACTGAACTCATTCCTTAATATGTCTGTGTCCAATAAAGTAGCGTTTTCTCACGTATCTGTGGCAACAAGCTTTGTTGACAGAACCACTGCAAAATCCCAGTCTGCTACCACTTAACAAATATGTGACACCACACCATCACACCCACATTTCATACAGGCGTTATCTATCCTGTAATGGATAGCCATCTAGATGCTTCCACCATGATTTATGACAACTGCTTAGAGGCAGAGGGTGACGAGAAGAGCGACATCAATACAAATAAAAAGGTAGAGACACAAATGGAAGGCTGCACACACACACACACACACACACACACACACACACACACACACACACACACACACACACACACACACACACACACACACACACACACACACACACACACTTGGTCTCCAATCAGGCTACGGCTGGAAGTCCTGCTGCAGGAGGAAATTAGTTTTGTTCTCTGGAGGCTCAGAGAAAGAGAGACAGAAGGAACGAAGGCAAGAAGGAAAGAAAGAAAGACTTCTACTCGAAGAGCTTTGTATCACTGTCCTGCTTGAGGCAAAGTTGGCAGTATATTTGAAAGGAGGACAGAAGATTTGTCACTCACTCCCACTTTGTTCTCTTTCTTTCCCATCCTCTCTTTATCTATCCCTATTACGCGTACACACACACACACACACACACACACACACACACACACACACACACACACACACACACACACACACACACACACACACACACACACACACACACACTCACTGCCATCTGTGCTTCCTTGAGGAGCAGTAAACCCACATTTCCCTCCCCCCAAAAAATGCAAACGACAGCGATACATCTCCACAGTTTGTCAGTGTGTGTTTTGGGAGGTAGTTATATTCGCTTCTCTGGTGTCTGACGGGCACGGCTGCTGAGCTGCAGCCAAAATACTCCATTTGACCTAGATCATCTCAGCACCCAGGCTGGTGTATTCGTGATGCGTAATGTGTGTGCCTATTTGTCAGCAATATGACTACTTTTGGACTTTGCCCATAATGATGTAAGAGCTCCCTCCCACATGTCCTCCCAGCTAATCATCCTGTCTGTGTCTCCTTTCATTGGATTTCTCCCTGATTAGGTATTTCTGCTTCTGTCTCTCTCACTCTCTTCCCCTGTCTTTCTGTTCCTCATTCATTTTGTTTCTTTCTTTCTCTGGAAACTAGAGCACTCACAAAGTAAATGTATGTGTGTGTGTGTGTGTGTGTGACAGAGAAATAGGCTTTATTTGTTATAGTGACATAGCCCCTTTCACACCGGCGCTTTTCCAGCTCCTGCTGGGAGCTAGAGCCTGAAAAGCGCCGGTTTTTCCTGTTCACACCGCAGCGGCGGCGCGTCATAGCTCCGGAATGCGGTTCACTTCCAGCTCCAAAAAATTGTCGGTCCAGAGCATGGATGTATAATAAGAACTGGATACAGCGTGGGAGGCGGGGCCTCATTCATTCCTATGAGAGTTGCTCATTCGCGCATGATGATAAAATGGCCCAACTTTTGAGAGAGCGAAACGTCACAGATTACCCGGCATGCCTGAGAAGTACCCGTATGTGCGCTCATAGCGCATGCGCAACTTTAACCATGCCCCCCAAAATGCTCGTTCACATCAAGCACGTCAATTTGCGTACACGTAACAGCACCGCACGTTCATGACAGCATGGTAATGTTTGTTATGATAGATTTGATATTAACGAGGCTGCAGTTAGCAGCTAGCGGGTAGCTAGTAATTATGCTAATTTACACATCAATCGTTATGTACTTTTATATTACGCTGTAACAGGATCTAGTGATATCCAAGCAACAGAGCTTCATTTAGCATGAAATAATTATTGCACTGTATATATATATATATATATATATATATATATATATATATATACACACATACACACACAGTGCAATAAGCTTCTTAGTGCAATAAGAAGCTACAGGGACGTTAATCTACGTCGGTAATATTAACTTTATTTAATACAACATTTACGGTACAAGATTTAATCATACAGCCCATGTAGTATAATATTTTACAAATGATGAATTACAGCAAACATGTGCAATATATCCATTATTACAGCTCCGTGGGCTGGCAGTAAGGCGATATGGGTCCGTTCTTATTGTGCATCCATGGGTAAAGATAAACTCATGTAGTGCTGAACACGTAACATGAACGTGCCGGGCGGCGCGGGTCCCGTGGGTTAGATGCGCGTTCATAATGCAGAGGGAAATAACTCTCAGAATAACGTTATTAGCACATTTTACAACTTGAGGAACGAATGTTTTTAATAAGGGCTATACAAGTGTTCATACTGGGTAGTTTATTTAGTTTAAAAAAAATTATCCAACGATTTACAGACCACTCTTTCCCCATGTAAGTCAATGGGAAAAAGTGTTTCCGGGCCTGGCAACCAAAAGGAAGTGTAGTACCGCCGTTTGGCCAGCACGAATATTTTCATCAGAGTCCGGCGCACTTCCTGGGGGCTTGGTCCAGAGGCAAGAGCTTCGGAGCTTCGGAGCTATGACGCGGCGTCGCTTACGTCTCTTACGTCGAGGCGTGCAGGAAACCTTACTTTGACCATCCGTTCGCTGTTATTGATCATTGTGGAGATACATGGGCTGTACAGGTTGTCATGTCCGACTATCAGAAGTAGAATCATAATGAAAAATACGCCGGTAAAATGTGCCTGTAGAAAACGGCTTAGCAAGTAGTCAGTTTAGCTTCGGTTGCTATGCTAACATCACCCATGTTATACCAGAGAAACTTTCATAACAGCGTTGTGATGCCAAACAGCGTCAATTCAGACTGACACACATTCACTTAAGGGGAACTGGGGATATGTATCAGCTGCTTGTGTGACAGTCAGACAGTGAATACTTTAGAGCCGTGTGAGCTAACCCGGAGCTAACGGGAGAATAAACTCCCGTGGAAGTGCAGCCAGCACTGCAGCGGTCGGTAAATGCCGCTGAAACACATTAATAAACAATGAACCACGGCACTCTGGAGAAAAGTATAAGGTTGGAGAAGTCGTTATTTAATTTAATCTGGCTTCGTATGATTAAAAGCAACACGACCCGACGCAGTCCCCCGGCCCGTTGTTGTTGTGGGAGAAAATCAGCGACGTAAACTGTGACGTCATGACGCAGCAGCGGCAGCTCTGGGCAGTGTGAACAGAGCGGGAGCTGAAAAGGGAAACGGGAGCTGAACCAGAAAAGCTCTCGCGAGGAGCTAGAAAGTGAAAAGCGCCGGTGTGAAAGCCGCAATATATTGGTGCCCTTGTGCTTCACATGTTAACCTTACAATGTAATTTCCTCCAATAAGAGGCATGTCAGCTGTTCACCACACACTCACTCACTTACTCACTCACTCACTCACTCACTCAGTTTTCTTAATTCAACCACTAGTGTTAAATCCTATAGGTGCTGGCACTATGAAAAGTCCACAGACAAAACACCTGCCAGAGGCTTCCTTTTATAATAGAGGCTCTCTCAAACAAACAGGGACTCTGAAAGCTGTAATGGAGATCAGATAAGGTGTAAGCGTTTGCTTCTGGCAGGATTTTACCGAGCAGTAAAAACTTCCATTGAGTCACCCTCATTATTCAACCTTCAGTTACAATAGACAAAAACAAATCACAAAGACAATTCCCACATATTTCCACCTCCATCTTGATGGAATGACGTCTGAAAAGCATCAAATGCCCAAATGAGTTCTCTAAATGTCTTGTGCAGCATAATTATAAATACTTTGCAATGATCAAATGATTTCACTACATATTCGGGGGATATTATGCAAATGTTGATTTGATTGTGAAACAGCAGAGCAGGTATTTTTATTTCTCACGTTAAATCGATGGAGTTAACGTTAATGCTTTGTCTCCCTTTGTGTTTCTTGCAGTGATGGATGGGCCGACCGGTATGATGTAACAGATGGTTTTGTTAGGGAAGCAGCGGGTGGCATTACCATCAAGCTCCAGTCGGCTGATGTGAAATGGTTTGATGATTACTACCTTAAACTTCGTCCTGAAAACAACCCCAGAAACCCCTGGTTTCCGGAGTTCTGGCAGCATCGTTTCCACTGTCGACTTAAAGGTCACCCGCAGGAGAACAACAAATTCAACCGCACCTGTGGCAGTGAGTACAGACGCAAAACACAAACAAGGACAGTGGACAAAGGGTTTCTGAGTTACAGCTGTACTGTACTTCTGTTGACCACAGCCATCTGTGATACAGAGGGAGAGAGGCTGCATCAACATAACAGGCTACATTAACAATCTGCATTTTTATAGGCTTTCATAATGGCCACTATTAATGCAAATAACATTAGAACAGACCTGCTGAACGCACACGCACCTTATGGTTAAACACAGCTTTCAGGTTTATCTGGAGATATCCCTTGTGGCTGAGTGCACCCTCTCTTTATGTCTTTGTATTCGTCACCCCCCCATCTTTCTCTCTCCCTTTCAATCCCTCCATTCATAGGCAAAACTGCGTGTGAGAGCTGCATCAAAGGAAGTTATGTCTCATGTATTCTAATGAAACGGGATGTGAAATACAAATGAACAGGACACAGAAAGAGGCAGACAGAAATGAGATGTGGAGGTGGGAGGTGTCCGATGAGAAAGGAATGAGAGTGGTCTTTGATGTCAGGAGGGGAAAAAAAAGCACACTGATTTTCATTTAACTAGAAGGGAAATTAAGGGTTTCTCTGATATACCTGCCTCTTTTATCCATCCTTCCTCACCCACCAACCTCCCCTCTCCCCTCCCATTTTGTTGCAGAGCGAGAGTCGCTTCGGCAGCAGTATGCACAGGACACCAAGATGGGGTTTGTCATAAATGCCATCTACTCGATGGCATATGGCCTGCATAACATGCAACGGGCACTCTGCCCAGGCTATCAGGTAGGTACTGCTCTGATAGATGAGTGGGGGGACAGACTAGGACAAAGCAAGGAAACAAAGAAGGGAGAGGAAGGGGTGAAATGGACAATGGTGGGGGGGGAGAAAGGAACTAGCTGGGTGTTGCTGAATTATTACACACATCAGCCATTTTTGACCAATTGTCAGACTCCATACATCTACACATAACCTGGAAAATGCAAGATATGAACCTGGATGATCACATAAACTATACTGTATGTTTAGATATAAACAATTTTAGCTAACAAAGAAAAAATACATCAGTGCTGCTTATCCTTGAATTTGGCCATAATAGACTAACCCTTCTGAGAGCTACTTGAGATTTTTTCCTTGCAGACATGGTTATTGAAATGTAATATTTCAGACAAAATTTTGACTAAATGACATGATCCAGCTTGGCACTTATTAGCCTGAATGTGACAGTCATGGAAGAAACCCTGCTACTCTATACTTTTCAATTTTCATAAAACTCCATGGGATGATTCACCTTCTATGCAAGTCTTTGTATTGACTCAAATGTATCATTATGTTAATGTGTTAATCCAAGTGGCCAATAATCATGTTTTGAGTAATATGTTACTGTTAATATGCTTTTCCATTCAGTTCTTGAAATGTTAATTAAATCAACAGGAATGTCCATTGATCAACATTACTTCTGTGCACACACAAATCCATCTATTCCATGAACGATGTTTGTTAAGCTGTGGGTCATTTTTGTTGGATATGACATGATTGCTTATGTATTTTAAAGGGCCTGTGTGATGCCATGCGACCTATAGATGGTTCTATGCTGCTGGACTTCTTGATGAAAACCAACTTCACCGGAGTGTCAGGAGAGGGAATCTTATTTGATAAGAATGGAGACTCACCTGGCAGGTACGCGGTTAATCCCATTGATTTATTTTGTGTCGGGCCTTTTGGCTTGCTGGGTATGACACGACATGTGGGTGTTAATGTGTTGACTGAAACCTGTATGTGAAACTTTCCATCCACAGGTACGAAATAATGAACTTCAAGAAGATGGGGAAGGACTACTATGACTATATTAATGTTGGCAGTTGGGACAACAGAGGCTTGAAGATAGATGATGATGAAATCTGGCCCAACAAGGAAGGCGTAATCAAGTCAGTCTGCAGTGAACCCTGTGACAAAGCACAGATAAAGGTAAGAAAGCGCAAACTTTGCTAAGGTAACTGCAGGCAATACTGTGAATCCAGCACTCTGCCTTGGAGCTTTACCATACACAATACATTGTCTTTGTTGGAATAGATTACACATATATTTGACTACCTATTTCAAATGAATTAAAATGACATTAAATGAAATCGTCATAATGAATAATAAAAGACTCCATGTAATACAGTGGCTGGTGCACGAGGGTTCCCAGCGTGTACAAAGGTACTGAAGACATTGTGCATCTGTCCCTTCCAGGTGATCCGTAAAGGGGAGGTGAGCTGCTGCTGGACGTGCACTCCCTGTAAAGAAAATGAGTTTGTGTTCGACGAGTACACCTGCCGAGCCTGTGAACTGGGCTCCTGGCCGACCTTTGACCTCACAGGTCAGTCTCTGTGTGTGTTTCTGCATGTCTATTCATAACATCCAAGTGCTAACGCAGAGAAATATTTACTTGGCAAAGAGAATACTTGAATAGAAATGGTGCCATGAGCACATGAAGCGACATTATTTGCACGTGCTGCTGCATGGAAATACTGTAATTATTTGCAGTAGACGTGATGCCGCCTAAACGGAGCCATGCAATGACCAGTGATGTGTGTGTGTGTGTGTGTGTGCAAGATTGTGTATAGGGTCAGAGAATAAAAGATGCTAAGTAGAATTAGATGATAAAGTGGTGTTTTCCCTTATCACTGCATATTGTACACTAAGTTATGCACCAGTTACAAAAGCTCTTTCCTCTCTTATCCCTTCCCCTCTAGTCCCTCTTCCTCATCCCTTTAATTTGTTACCAACATGGTCGAATGTTTTAATTATTCTGCATCAAGAGCAGCTTTCACTGCTCTTCAGTTGCCATGAAAATAAATGTCCCCTCCATTGCGTACGAAGCGTCTGAATATTGCCTTGTTATGCTTTCAGCTGCTCATTATACCGCTTGCTATCTGATCACCATGCTCCATGATTAAAACATGAATCGAGCCCTGCTGAAAATTCAGATTGAGCTTCACTGCCAGAAAGAGAAGCATCCTTAAACTAAAACAGAGAGCCAACCGGTGAGAAAATTGACAGTGAAAAAAGAACGGAGATAAAGAAATGAGAGAGTGATTGAGGTTAACAGTTTATTACATTGTGTGTGTGCCTCATTTCATTAACAATAAGTGCTGCTTGTGGGGCTATATGGAACAGTAATAATGAGGTGTAAACAAACTGCTTGCCCTGTTCCTACAGCATACATTTTGATCTCTCTCTCCCTCAGGCCAAAGGAACGAGAGAGAGAGAGAGAGAGGCAGACAGAACAGAGCAGATAGAGCAAGGACTCAGCTGGCAGGGACAGATGTGCAGTGTTTGTGAAAACCATAAAAAGCATTGGAGAGTTTTGGCGACAGCAATTGAGCAAAAACAAGAAAAAAAGATGGAGGGAAAAGTGACTTATGAACATAAAGAGAAGAACAAAGTGAATCTAAAAGAGAGAGAGAGAGAGAGATGGAGATGAATGGAGGCTCTGACAGAATCAGCAGCCAGGGAGTTTGAAAGGAGCAGAAAAAGGAGGATTAGCTTTGGGATTTGAGCCTCTTCACTGATCGGTAAAGTTCCACAGTTTGAGTCTGAGAGGAGTTTGCCTCAAAACTTTTTATTGACTGAACCCTCCAAACTGTCTCCCTCCCTTTTGTAATGCACCAGTTTGGCTTAGGGTCAAACACAACAGGATTTCCTGAAGGTTCGTGAACTAATTAAGTATTAAAATCCACTAGCCGATGCTTTTCGACTGCTCTGAGAAAACCCTTGAGGAAAACACTGTTCTGGGATTTTCGGCCCTAACATCAAGATCTATGTGGGCAGGATTAATTGGAGCTAAATTCTCAGCAAGTTTCCTCCTTTACATTTTCACGGATGGGTGGTCCTCACAGCTCATTGTTAGGCAGGACAGAGTGTAGCCCTTGACTCTTAAATATGGTTTATATTAAAGTACTAACAAAGCACTGAAACATAATGTTGAACAGTAACATTTACATACAAGTCATTCCTTAAATAAAAAGTGTAATGAAGGAAGTCGGGGTGTAAAAGGGGCATTGTGGCTGAAGTGATCCCATTGCAATATTGTATCAAATAAAGACATGCAGAACATAAACCATACGTAATCACAAGAAAATCATGTGCCCCTTTTACACCCCGACTTCCTTCATTACTTTGTCTTGATTTTTTGATTTTAGCCTGTCAAGATTTATGACTGCATTTTTCACGTTTGTAACCAAAATCTGACCACAGACAAAAAAATAATAAATAACAACAAATAAAATATCTGGTATCAAACTAGTTATTCGCAATGATGACACACACAGACTCAAACAAGTAAATACAATACCAACTGCGCTGTCACAGATGGAAATCGTAGTATGGATTATTCTATTTTGCACACACTGCATTCAATACTTCACACTGTGTTTGAGATTACATAGATTTCATCCGGTCTTAAATGGCTTTTCAGTATTAAAAGCCTGCAAGTGAGCCACATCCTCTGCAGGGTGGTTGAATTAATTTCTGTCGGTTTGTTTCCATCCCCTTGGCTCCCTAACCATTAGGGCTGTTGTTTATGTCCCAAGACCTAACCACTTCACTGATTTGATAAACGTTATTGACCGTGTTAAAAACAATCTCATTAAATTACTTAAATCTTGTGTCGTGCCTCTTTAACTTTCTCTGAGATGTGCAGTATTGTACAAACAGGTGTGTGTACATGCCTGCATGTGTATTTGTCTGTGAGAGGGACAAAGAGAGACAGTAAGGCGGAGAGGAAACAAGTGAAGATGTACATGGACAGAAGATTTAGAGAAAGTCTACGTGCGTCTCTGCTGCTACATAATGTCTAGACCAACCAGCCAGATAATTTGGGCAAGAATTAAGATGGTTCATAATTAGAACTGTCCCTATAATTAATGACACTTTTATCTCCTTGCCTAGGAGGGAGGCATAGATGAAGGGAGGGAGAGAATTAGGGAGGAAGAAGAGAGGGATGAGGATCAAGGGAGATAATGGGTGGAGGAAAGAGAGGGACAGAATGATGGATAAGCCTTTACAACAAAAAAAGAACGACAGGAAATTGAGACAATGATTGAATGACAAGGGAATGAGAAGAAGGGAGAAATAGACACAGAGTGAGGGATAGGAAAGAAAGTGTGGACAACTGAGGTCTGTTGTAAGGTCAAATGATGATGTGAAAAAGGGTAAGGGTTCAAAGTGAAACCTTCAATTAGAGAGCAAAAGTTTATTATGATCAACATATGCTGAATAATATATTTGTGTTCTAATTGCGGATTCCTTCCAAAATAATAACAACTAAATATATATAAAAGGAAAATGAAAGTTAAATGAATTAAGAGTTATGAAATAATGGCAATCTTACCTAAAGATCAAGATCTGCTAGCTGGGCTTTACCAACATCAGCTGCTACATTGTACTGCCATGTGGTTAATGCTTGTATATGCTGCTCATGCTCTTTCTGAATATCATGTATTTATTTTTGCTATGTATATAAATGTCATGTTCTTAAATGTTGTATGTGAGGGACTACGGATGGAAATTAGCTCAAAGCTAAAATCTGGCATGTTTACGTTTTAAAGCATTATTTGTTTTAAATGTGCATCAATGTCCCTCTTCAAATAAACGATTAAATTAAATCAAAAAAAGTCTTAAATGAATTGTGTGTTAACTGCATCTCCCCCATTCTTCTATCCCTAGGCTGTGACCCCATCCCAGTGGAGTACCTGCGGTGGGGAGACCCTGAACCGATAGCCGCTGTGGTCTTCGCCTGCCTCGGGCTCATGTTCACATTCTTTGTCACTGCAGTCTTCATCAGGTAATAAATCTGTCATCTCTCATAGAAAATATGAAGTGAGTGGAACAATGCAAACAGAGCTATACTCGACACAAATACACACTTTACATTCACTCTTTGCACTTGGTCTTGTCTTCTTTAGATCCCTATTGGCACTAGCATAACCTTTATTCATGGGGTCCACACACTTACAGTAGAACACACAATTACACAGAATCCATACTAACACCTAAACAAACAAAACAACTCATCTCATGTAAATAACAGTCAAGTAAAATCAAGTGAAAACAAAAATGATCGTCATCAAGCCACAAACACATAAAATGTAATCATTTCAACATAAACACACACAGTTCAATTATAATTTCTGAAAAACCTATCCCAGAATATCTCTAGTGATTTTTTTCACTGTTACAGTTTTGCACGTTCTTGTCTTACCATTTTCTTACTGTGTTGTTTTGCTGTGTTTAAATTATTGTATAAATAGTGTTTTTCTGCATCTCCTGACTGACGTTTCTGCGCATATTTGTTTTTCTGAATGTGTTCAGGTTCCGGGACACCCCAGTAGTGAAATCTTCCAGTCGGGAGCTGTGCTACATCATACTGGCAGGGATCTGCATGGGGTACCTGTGTACCTTCAGCCTCATTACCAAACCCCATGTAGTCCACTGCTACCTCCAACGGCTGGGAATAGGCCTGTCACCTGCCATGAGCTACTCTGCACTCGTCACCAAGGTACTGCAAAGATTGATTTAAGGATTTGTGAAATGAGTACAAGATGTAGGGTGAAGCAGTTGAAGGGCTAAAGGAATTACCTCTAAGGTCTTGGAGTACCCCTGTCATTAGATTCACTAGTGAGGTGGCAATTCTGAACAAGATGATAGCTTGGCCGCCTGAAGTGCTGTTTGAGAACCGCTCGTGGCTTTTTGAGTCCAGGGAGGTGTTTGGTTCTAATGTTAGTATATCCAGAATGAAACAGCAAAAGCGAACAGCAGTCAATGAGTGGCCTTGTGAAAGGGCTGCTGTTGATAATGATGATGACAAATTGCTCCAAATTCAACACAGCACGTCCTTGGGTCCCCAGCCATACACCTGGTTAGTATAAAGTAGATTGGATGATGATAACATGCTTCTGTCATCAATCTTCAATGGGTAACAGCTTGATATGTTAGAGACGGTGGACCTAATCAGAGAGAAATAGGGGCCATAGTCCCCTGATATGACAGATTGTCATTCCTTTGATGGTGGGGTTGATGTGCCGCATTAAATCAGATGCAGGGCACAGGTTCATTCTGCCCCTGTCCTGAGTCGTTTAGGGAGAAAGGGTTTTGGGAACAGGGAGTTAGGATTAGAAAATAGCAGGTGACTGCAATGGCGTTGCAATAAGAGCTTACCTTGAGTGTATGCTTTAGATTTTGACTCCTGTGTGCAATATTTATAATGTTTCTCACCTGTGTGTCTACACAAGGCCAATGGCAGCAGTGTAAGAATACAGAGAGCAGTTTGCCCTAACATGGATACAGTGTGTTCATTGCATATTTCATCAAAGGGTTCTAATGGTGTTTGCATTCTGACCCAAGACAAATCGCATCGCTCGGATTCTGGCAGGAAGCAAGAAGAAGATCTGTACAAAGAAACCTCGCTTCATGTCCGCCTGCGCTCAGCTCATCATTGCCTTCCTCCTCATACTGTTGCAGCTGGGCATCATCGTGGCTCTCTTCCTCATGGAGCCACCAGAGGTGAGCTGTCTGTGTGCCACTGTCTGTTTCTTTATTATAAGTACAAGAGTGGCTTGTTGAAAGTCATCAAAACAGGTTTACAGACAAATGAGAGTGATGGAAACATAAAGTAGATCCAGTATTACTTTAAGAAGACATCTCAAGTTGGCAGTGTAATAAATGGAAATGTTAGTTTGCTAATTTCTTCCACCATTTATCTTAATGCAGATGTTTACACACATTTGCAAACTGTTTTGTGGTAAAAAAAAAAAAAAGGCGATTGTAGTAAAAGCTCGGTTAAGCTTTTAATCACCGCCTTGTTTCTCTAATATCTAATAGGTGATCCATGACCACCCCAGCATCCGCCAGGTTAACCTCATTTGCAACACCAATAACCTGGGCGTGGTTGCCCCGCTGGGATACAATGGCCTGCTCATCCTCAGCTGCACCTTCTATGCCTTCAAGGTACCAGCTGAAATGTTTTTAACTATCTAAATTGAAGTTGCAAAAGTGTCAGAAAGCATGTTTTAAAATGTCGTTTGAAGCAAATGTTATTATTTGTAGAAACCTGCATACTACCTCAAGCTGCTTCACATGAGAGAAGTCGTGCAGACAGATTGTGAAAGCAATAATTGAACCGTTGTTTGCGCTCTACCGCTTTCCACAGCAGTAAATTGAACACTTTATGAAGTCAATGTTTGATTGTATGTTGCCTACAGCAATCCATTTTCTGCAGAGTGTGAGGGCAGAATGGCAAACAGACACAAGCTGAAACACATTGCATGCCAAGCAGACAATTTAACCGCGTTTATGAACACAGTCACAGAGAGAAAAAAAGAGTGGTATAGTTGGTGCAGATTTATTTTTGTTAGCAAAGGTACCTGGTTAGCAGTGTGTTTTCTTATAATGTAAAGGCCTTTAATCAACCCTAACAGTGTCTTTTTTGGTTTCATTTTTCCCTTATTGAAGGCATAATCCCCAAATGATTCAACAACCAAAAGCAATGTTTAAAAATGTAACTTTCTCTCTGACTCTGTCCCTCTCTCCCAGACCCGCAACGTCCCAGCTAATTTCAACGAGGCTAAGTACATTGCCTTTACCATGTACACCACCTGTATTATATGGCTGGCCTTCGTACCCATCTACTTTGGCTCTAACTACAAAATTATCACCATGTGCTTCAGTGTCAGCCTCAGTGCCACTGTGGCGCTGTGCTGCATGTTCGTACCCAAGGTAAGGCTATAGCTAAAAAACACAGTTTCTACATATATATACACTCATTTACTGATATGTCTCTATACATCTATGTATTTCATCAGTCTTCCTAAACTAAGCCTCAGAATATACAGTTTGTCTCACGGTTAGCTGTCCAAACTTTAAACACACCGGTTATTATTCTACATCAGTACACAATGTATATTTAATGATGGTATTTATAGCAACTATAGCCAAGAAATAATTAGTTTTTAACTGTATACATTGAATTTGAGATTCATCCTGCCGAAGGTTTTCATAATGTGCACACAGTACACTCTGTCCTTAGAGTGGGAATGTGCGGGCAACACTCACAGTACACACCAAGTTATTGAAAATGACTGTTCAATATCAGTTTTTAAATAATTGAGTAAGAAACTTTAAATTATATTTTCACCAACCGCACTGAAGTGAAAGGGGTTCATTTAGAATAACATCATGTTTAACTACTCCAGTAGTAGCGGGTAATCCTCTTGATGCTTCAAGGGCAACGTTGGTGCTAAAACAACAGCAGAATAACAATCATTATGAACAATTAGCTGCAGCTTCTTTTGAGGATTGTCTTTTTATAAGAGCTGTATATAAACAAGGTAAGCCATCACGGAGTTCATGACTTGACTCTCAAAAAAACAAATTACTACCAAAAACAGATGGCTTGATGTAGATATTTGCTCTTTCTTTACATTATTGAATTTAGTGGTCTCTTTTAAGAAACATTTTGCTTCATAAGGATAATGAAATAATGTTTTATTTCACAACAGGTGTACATCATTCTAGCCAAACCAGAGCGTAACGTGCGCAGTGCCTTTACCACGAGCACAGTGGTGCGCATGCACGTGGGCGACGGCAAATCTTCCTCAGCCGCCAGCCGTTCTTCGAGTCTGGTTAATCTGTGGAAACGTAAGGGCTCTACTGCAGAGAATCTCAGGTACGTCTGTGTGTGTGTGTGTGTGTGTGTCTGTTTTTGTGTGGTAGTGATTTTGTGTACACAAGGGCCTCATTCTGCAGGTTAATGCCAGGTTACTGCGTAGTTACAGTCCAAGGTACCATTTCTGTAATAGCCCCACTCTTCAGACTACTTATAGTGCGTGTGTTAGTGTGTGTGTGCTCTGGCTCTCTGGGAGATTGATTCTCTGAACTCCCCAGAGTCTGCTTGACTGTTCCTGTGACCCTTACATGAACTGTATACAATTGCCTAATAGAGACATGGCAAAGCAAGAGAGAAGTGTGCTAAGGAAGGGAGGGTGAGGAGAAAATTGTGAGGATGGGGAGAGAAAATACAAATCAGAATTGATGGTATAATCAGAGAAGAAGAAGAAATGTCCCAAGGAATACGGCTAAAATGCGGGACATAATAACATACACCCAGCTGAAGGCCATCCGCAAGCCATCTACAGTGACAGGGAACCGATCAATGGACACAAAAGGAGTGACGCACAGCCACTTGCCCAGGATGAAAAGGGAGGAAAAAGACAAGAACACATTTTCGTTTGTCAGCGTGTTACTCGAGTTCACCCCACTTGGCAAGCAAGATTTCAATCACGCTGTTATGAGAAATGTCAGGAGTTCTTCCATCCTGGCTCCTTTTTATTCCTCTCTTCCCCTCTCCCATCTCTTTTGGTCCTATCTTCCCCTGTGGGTGGTGGTAATTGGCAGGGCTGTCTCTCTCCTCGGTGCAGGGCTGGAAGCTGTTGCCTTTGAGATGCTGTCATTGTGTAGTCTGAACAGATGCAGACAGACATGAAACCAGCGAAACAGGGGGGGGGGAAGTACTTCAAAAAAATATAAGAAGATGAAATATTCGACTGATGACTCATCCAAATGTTTGAACTGTTGAAGAGTGCATGGTTTACATTCAACAGGCATTCAAATGGCTGCAATATATGTAAGATAGGATCAATCAGGCGCTCCTTTAGAATGTGCAACATGTGTTTCTGTTAGTAGCATGTCAGGCTTTGGCTTGGCTCCAAAGCGTTCTGTCCGAGACTCTTTTAGCGAGTATATCACAGCACGATGTATGTGTAGGCGCAGGTCGGCATGTGCAGCATATGGATGTGCGTGTGTGTGCGTGATACAGAGTCTATCTATGTGTGTGTCTCCCCAGGGTGACTTAGGCTCTTTTCAACGCCAGCCACGGTGGTGTGAGGTTTAATCAGAAGTTCCACTAAAGATTAATCACACTAATTAACCTGACAAAGGGATGAGAGAAAGGAAAGTGGGGGGAGGCAGGGGAGAGTGCTGTGACTGATGTGAAGTGGAGAAAATGGTAAGATGTAGGTAGAACAGAGACAGGAAGAGGGAAGCTGACAAAGACAAATGAAGAACATACTGTCGGGGAAAAATAGAATGGGAAAATTAATTGCAATGAAATTACATGCAAATGAAGTCCAACTGATTTTCTGTGATGAGTCAGGGCTTCATTTAAATATGTTTGTATCTATTAAATGACACTACTCATGTGGCATAATAAATAAGAACTAATGTAAAGCAGGCACAGTTAATGCAATGTTTCTGCTATGTTTATTTTTGCTGTACTAGTTTTTGAATAAGTGACGCAAGCTAACAGGTTACTACTAAAAGGTATTCTTTTAGATTTGTTATCCATATAAACAAGAAATTATAATGAACAATGTGATTCTTAAACAAATATGAGCAGAATATTTAAAAAAAGCTACCATATCTATTCTGAAGAAAGTGTACAGTAAATGATGTTGTCTCAGTATGTTAATGCCAACACTCATTTGCAAGACAAAAGGTAGAGCAGTGGGAAGAAGTAGTTTTTTTTCTAAAAGTTTTTTAGAATATAATGTTCAGTGATCACCTGTTGTCAATTGCAACGTAAAACACAGACATGCAAATCCAAAATGTACTTTTTTATGTATCTAAACTGAATAAGATAGAAGTGAGTGCACCTTCTTATTTATATCATCAATAATCAGAAATGAAGTTTGTTTAATCAAAAACCAATTATATTTATTACGTTAACATCAAAACAATCAATGAGCTGCTAATTAACTGACGACTGTAAATCTACCTTGAAGCTCTAGAAACAGACCCTCTTTCTCTCTTTCCCCTGCTGCCCTCCAGCTCCAACGGTAAATCAGTGTCTTGGGCGCAGACGGAGCGCAGCAGTAACCGCGGAAACCACCTGTGGCAACGGCTGTCCTTCCACATCAAGAAGAAGGAGAACAACCAGACGGCCGTCATCAAGCCCTTCTCCAAAACCTCCGAGGAGCGTTACTTTGGGGGGGGTGACCTGCCCCCACACATGCCTCTGCCCTCCCTCCCCTCCATGTCTTCCCTGTCCATTCACCAGGACTCTGTCACCGACAAGACCCTGTACGAGCTCTCTGAGGCGGAGGAGCGCTACTCGAACACGTACCTGCCGCAGACGCCCTCGCCCATCAGCACCATCAGCCAGAGACTAGGGGCCGGAGTCGGGGACGATCACTCGATGACTGGCGTTCCTAACTACCCGAGCAGCATCTGCAGCGGGGGGAGCGTGAGCAGCGGGGGGGGCAGCAGTTGCGGTCCTGGCAGCAGTTGCGATCCTGCCAGCAGCGGCTCTCTGGTGGTGGGGAGTGACGGGCGTCTGATTGTTCTGGACAATTACCCAGCACCGCATCCCAGCTCCCTGATGGATCAGATCAGCTGCGTGGTGAACCGCTTCACCGCCAACATCACGGAGCTCAACAGCATGATGTTGTGCTCTTCTCCGACGCACTCGCACTCCAACAAGCAGTCCCCCCCCCTCTCCTCAACCCGCCGACCCCTATCTGTTGCCCCGGGAGGTCCCGATGGCCCCGACCCTCACCACCCATGCTGACGTCCAGCCCCTCCCCCCCGTCGAGACCAGCATGGCGGGCCGGAGCGGATGTCCGGTTCACTCCATTCCTCACTCACCTTACCCCCTGCCGCCTCACATTGGCCAGGCCTCCCCCTCTCTCTCCCCCATGCGAGGAGGCCTCATCCCCTGCCTCACCCACTCCCCTCTGAGGAGGGCCGAGTTGGAAGAGGAGCTTTTTGCTTTGACTCCGCCGTCCCCCTTCCGCGATTCCCTGGGATCTAGCAGTGGCTCGCTCATCTCAGAGACAGGCCTGTGTCTCCCCCCAGCCCCCTCCCATCCTCCCCCCTCCCCCCCTTCGCCCAGGTACAGTAGACTGACACTCAGAAACTACAGCCAGAGTTCATCCTCACTGTGAGGCAGAGTTTTCATGTGAAGAAAACGCAGATTTGAAGAGGAGCGCTCAAAAAACGACACGGTTGATATGAGTGAAGAGTATTGGAGGATGGAAACACTGAAATCCATCCGTCCTTACGTGAAACTAGAAGTAAAGGAGTCGTGGTAAAGGATTCGTGAACAGCTGGTTGATGAGGACACCAAGCTGCGGCAGTGTTTGTGTTTACATGTTTGCATTGAGATGCAAGTATGAGAAGCTTGCCCACGTCGTATTTTCTTAGTGCAGTTTATCAAAAGTGGGGCGTGAAGAGTTGCAAAAAAAAGGGCCACAATGACTTTGAGATGTTTTAGTGTCTGTAAAGTCAAAAATCATTCTTGAAGTTCTAGAGCATAGATTGTATATAAGAAGTGGTAAACTTGGTTTGTGGACTAACGTGTGGAAGCCTTGAGTACTGCATCTTGGCCGTCATCATCTTGTGTTTTTTGGAGTAAAAGGTGAGCATTTTGGACAAGAGGGTAACACATTGTTATGTCTCTACCCTGATCGACAGGTCGCCCTAAAGCATTTACTCAAAATGGGACCATCATTTAGAAACTCAATATCGTACCTTAATGAGCAAGACCTCAAATTAGCGACTCAAATCATTAGGATTAGGGTCATATTCTAAAAGACTTCTATACAATTGCAATGATTTATTATTTCGAAGACTTTGACCCCTGCTGTATATTAGAAATTGAGAAGGTTTCTAGGCTCCTTTGCATTGGCTTCACCTTTCAGACCCAAAAAGCTACATCCACTTGTTGTGTACAGTCTATGGTTTAGAGCTACATATATGTTAGGTTTGGGTAGTGGCCTTAAGGTTCTATGGCTATCAACTAATTAGTGAGGAGTGTGTGTCTGTGTGTGTGTGTGTGTGTGTGTGTGTGTGTGTGTGTGTGTGTCTGTGTGAGTGTGCTGTGTGTGCATGAGTATGTTTAATGGTGAGATTAAACTCTTAAAGCATGTACGTACAAAACAAAGGCTATTTGCTGACACACACACACACACACACACACACACACACATAGGCGTGAGCAAACATATACGCATACAATTTAAGGGAAAAAAAACTGTAAATATACGAGAAGATATGGATGTTTCTTGGTAAAGAAAATCGTACATGTTTCTGACAAGTGCAACGTGTTAACATACCAGACTGTGTGTTACTCTGAAGAACAGAGCTTTTTTTTTTATTCATCCAGCTCTCCAATCTGTTCCCCTTACATTGCTTTTTTCTCCTCTCCTCTTTCTCCTGCTGCTTTCTTTTGTCCCGCCAGTAATTTAGTATTTTCTACTCTTCCAGTTTGTTTTCCTCAGAAGTTTTGAATGTATATTTTCTAAATGATTCCTGGAGCAGTTGGGACCAAACCTTTTGTACCTCCCTGTCTGTGACTCGAGAAAGAGCGAGAGGAGGGATTGACAGGACCAGGCCTTGTTTGAACATAAACATCTTAGTCATAAACTCTTGGATTATTACCAAATATGACTTAGTAGTTTATAGTTAGTGTATGACATTTGACAAGGTAACATTTATCATTTGGATCCCAGTCGTGACATTTTCTCTAAACGATCTGTCAGCAGGACATAATGGGGACAGTGCTTTGAACGAGACTAACTGGAATTGCTAACATCTCGTGTGTTAGCGGCCACAGTTTGATAGATTCAAGCTGGGAGACCTTCTACCAGGGTCATCTCTTGCACATCTGAAAATACTTTTTTAGTTTTCTCCACTCTTGTCAGACAAATAGGTGCAGAACAGCAAAAGAGGACGTACTTGAGAGCTGTATCGATTTTCTCCTCGCTCAGAAAAGAGAGAAATAAAAAATGTCAATCTGTTGCTTTAAAGTAAGGCCTCATGAGAATTTCTCCAAAGTCAAACTAACTAATTTGGTCAAATGTTGCTAGTGACAAAATCCAAGTGGTACTTACACTTTCAATCAATTTGAGATGTTTTTCTAAAAATGTCTGTGTCGATGGATAAACAGAACCAAACTTGGAAAAGATTGCAAAACCTTAAATATCTAGTTTGGCTATTTAAGATTTGTGTTTAAACGTATGCCTTTCAACGGAATATATTGTTCTTACATGTGCCAACAGAATTTCTGAGTACCCAGAGTAGTCCTGGGATATAAAATGTGCCGATGGATGCATTCACTAAGATGCTTTTGAGAAATGGGGCCTTGGCTTCGTGACAGCTCCTCCGAAAGAAAAAAAAACGAAGGGTCAGAAGGTTGTGATACACGACACAACACAAACATTTTTCAACATTTTATACAATCTGCCGAAAGTATATCTGACTCATTTAAAATGATTGAGCTGTTTGTATCACAACAAAACGAGTTGTCCAACATGTTGCCTGTGTTTTCTCGTCCGTCTGCTGTACGATGCAGATGCAGTTCATGGTCTCATTTCTCTTGTGAGTGTAGTATTTCTGCTTTACAGTAGCCAGCAAGAACAAACTCAGAAAAAGGGATTCTGTAAATAATAAGGGCATGCAAAGACAGTTCTGTTTTGTTTCAGATGAAAGTAAATCTATTTACATATCAACAAAGGTGAAAAAAAAAAATGAAAAAAGAGATGTTTTTGAACTATGTGATGACATCATGCAGTACCAATGTGTGTTACGACTACAGAAACTGTGTTACTACTCTTAATATGTGAGTGACCATTCCTATTCAAATGTCTTGTAATTCAACAATATAATAATGATTAATATTACGATGATTATTGTGCCAAAGGGGTTAGGGAGGGTCTAGATTACTAGCTCGTGGGTAGATAAATGGTTTCATACAAAAAATTCTAAAATATAAATGTAAAACTGTTTCTATTGTTTTTGGATATTTTCTATATAAATATTCCATATTTTCCAGTGTTGAAGCAATATTTACCACACGTATACAAGGTGCACATCTGAAGGGTTTCATAAACAATGTTTTCAATTGTTCTTCTTCATCCTGCTGTAATCTCTGTGAGGGATACATTTAGTAACTCGTAACTTCCCTATTTTTGCATTGTGATCCTCTCACTTTAGACTTGTTGTTCCTCTTCTACTGCTGTGCGTTTCTGGTCCAGTCTAACTCAACTTAAAGTCAGATTACAATCCACTGAAGACATAGCCGCAGTTTGAAAGAGAGTTAAGGAGTTGTGTGTGCCATAATTGTTGCTACCCTTTTTTGCTGTCTTTATATTCTCCTGTCCTCAAAGTAACCCCAGTATGTCTCTACAACTCAGAGCAACACAACAAACTTCTGCTTGCATCGTAAATGAGGAAAAAAAACGAATTTGGTCCCATCATCAGCATCTGAGATAATTGCACATGAGAGGGTTAAAAATGTACAAAGATAAAAGCACCAAAGGAGAACTGCTGGTCCTAATTGTTGACTAAATTGGTTCTTGTCTCAAAGTGCTGTCTGTGCATCATTACCTCTAGATCTACTCATCTCATTGTAATCGTCGAGGTCCTGACCTGTTGTCAGAAAGTGAACCAGCGCTCTAGCTCAGATGCTATCGCTGAGGAGTTCCTTTGTGTGCTTCTGTCACTGGCAGTGTGGAAACATGCAGGGAGTAGAGGGAGCTTGCTTCAGCACTTCAGCTGCGTCTTATCAGCCCCTCTGGGTTAGGCTTGACAGCTCTGTGCTACCTCGGCAGAAAAAGACAGGATCACTGCTTGAATCTACTGCTGTCTAATTCTCTTTAAGGGCTCAGTTCTGCGACATCTTTTAATACAAATCAAGCGATCATTAAAAAGGAGTGCAGCAGGCTTTTTACAAAATTACAGTTTGAAAAAGCACCGAGTCATGGCCTTGTATATTTGGTGTGAAGAAATAATGCAGGCATTGACTTGATAGGTCAGCATAAAGTCACAGAGAAATAGAAATGCTATCTATTCAAGCGTTTTGACCAAATTACATTTCAGACCCTCTTTCATCTGAATCCAATCTTTTTAGTGCTTTCAACACCTGGTGAGCTTTCAAACATTTCCCTTGACAAATGCCACTAATGCTCCCTTTTTAAAATAAAAGCAAGTCAAGCCATTTTGCTTTCTGCCCTAAAACTAACCACTTAACATTTGACCTCAAGGGTTTAAAAGAGATTCCACTCATATTAATCGGGTTTAATTTCAGTTATATTTATTTCCCCTAATGTACTCGCCAAAACATGATGAGTAAAATCTTACGCTCGTCACTAAGATGATCTCCTGATTTTTTTTCTCAAAACTATGTTGTTTTACGTAAATGCACTCTAAAGAATTGGATTATTAATCCCTGCGCTCAAAAACACTTGTAATCCAGACATGCGCTGCGCATCTACTGATGGGAGGAAAACACAAACACAAGGTCATTTAGTTTACACCGTTTACTTATCATGGGGCTGCAAATGTATTTTAGTTTTGGATTGCAGAAAACAGAATCGGTTGGGAGATTGGTGGTTTACTGACGAGGGAGGCAGTTTTTCAGGCAATCAATCCCCCCCCGCCGCCCTGCCGAGTATTTGTCTGATTTGCTGCAGAAAACAGGACTATGTTTACTGTGTAAACACCATGCAGACGTATGGTTGAATGTTCTGTCAGGGCTGGCATGGAGACTTTTCTTTTCTTCTCAGTACTGTCACAGGCTCTTACATAATTATTATGATGTGTCATGATACAGACCTTTGTGAGGGTCATTTGGTAAATCTCACAAATAGTTTCTTACATTTTTAACAGCATTAATGGAATAAGTAAATCACAAAATCCAAATAATTTGATAAGCAGTATGCCTGAAATACTAACGGTACGCATCCCCAAGAGTGAATTTTGGTTAAAAATATGGGTAATTTAAGAGTTAGGATTATTATTTGATAGCAAATCTGAAATAAAAACTTTTTTTTATCAAAAGAATCTACTTTGGCTGCAGCCGGTTTAATCTACCTTGTTGCCCGAGAGTTGACAGCTCATCAAAAATCATCAACAGTGTTTCTGTAAGTTGTGCGAAGCCGATGATTTGAATGTTGCTTTTTATAACGGAGTAAAGAGCATGTGTTTTTTGATAAGCGGTCTTTCTCTCAGTCAATAGCGTAAAATCATTTTAGGCCATCGGTGTATGTTATATATTGCAGAGGATAAGGAGTTGCGTTATAAGAGATTAGGTTTGTATTATATTGATAAGAGAGAAGAGTTTGTGTACGTATTTATCTGGTTTTAGGGTTTATGAGGAAGTTGAATTATTAAGCAGGTCTGTGAGTGTCTTTATGGCATTATTGTTTTGCATACATAGCAGGCAAGATGCAGAATTTACAGTATTGTGTATTGATGGTTAGTCAAATATATTTATTAGAGGGTTAAACCAAAACGAGCTGTGATATTGCACCATATAACGCAGAGTTGTCCTTGCAGGGCATGATGGGGGATGGGAGAAACTCTTTCTTTCAGAGAACATGGTTTTTATATTCTTCATAGATTATCATGTTTGGATTTCTGCTCTGGACAAAAACTCTATTAATGCCCCCCCCCCCCCCTGCTCAACATTTTAAATAGATCCTATTTTCATTAGAGTGTTAGAGGTATCAATAAGGAGATAAATGCTGCCTAGAAGTGATGTTTACATTCATACTGCTGATCGTGTTTAATGAGTGACTTCAGTCGTTGTGACGTTTTACAAGCATCTAAGTTAACGTTAAGTTTTTTTCAGGAGCCTAAACTAGTTTATTCTTGACAAAGGCAGCCCATCTGCATATAAATGAAGGCGCTGTGTTGTTTTCCAGTCTGTTTACAACCCAAGCATTGGAAGCGGTTAGTTTAGACTCAGATTTGATCAAAAGAAAATGATGACAGGCTACCATAAACGTCATTGAAGGGAAGTGGGGCGAGCTGAATTCCCTGTAATGAATGACGAATGTAATATATTTTTTTCTGTATTCATTTAGCATTCACTCCATAAAATGACTTACTGAAATGAAATTCTATGACAAAAGTCTTTATTTATTTGAAATAAATAGGGCTTGAATTGCAGCGTATCCCCAGATGTGTTTCATCACTGTTAACGCTCCTCCACTCAGTGCCAACTTTCTATCATCTTCTTATTTCAGGGGGGGTGGATAAACACTGCTTATATATGATTCAACTAAAGTGATATCTACATAAATATATTAAAATGTATATTTTTTCACAAGCCGTTTAACAAAGTAAACATCTTGTAAATGTGATAAGGCTTAAATGCATTACTAAATGAAGCTTTGTAGTGTTTATCCACCCTCAGGGACATTTGATCGTTGCTTTTAATGAACATTACTTTATTTTTAAAGCTTGTTTTTTGTGTTTTTTTTCTCTGATGTTCAGAACTGTAGAATGTAATTTGATGCTTTGTATTTGTGTGATAATGGAAGATGGTTTTATATTTGGATATTTGACTCTCCATTTCATATTTTCACTGGATCCAGCTGTTTGGGGAATACAGATTGTTTCTAAGTGGCTTTTTAGTGGGGGTTGTAAACTTCAGGCAGATTTTATGTTCAATCTCTGTTTTTGCCAAATTAGCTTTAGACGTACAAAACTAGATTAGATGTTTTTCTACCAGAAAGCTTTGTTAACTAAATGGGATCCAAACTGGATTCCACATTGTTTTGTCACTGACTCCTGGGCCTCGTTCACAGGCTTTTTGGAGGTTCCCCACAGACCTGGCAGCGGGGAACAAGAGCAGTTCGAGCCAAACACGGTTCTTCTCATCTCCCAATTAATGAATCTTTATCTTCTCACTCCAAATTGGCCCCCGGCGATGCCTGTGAAGGCAACTCTTTGGGCTTATCTGCTGCCATTGGGAACAGTAAAGAGAAAGGAGAGTGGGCAGTGTCAGCAGGAGGCTCCCTGTGCTTTTGATAGATCAATACAGTATTCTTGTGTATCAGTAAACACCATAAGGATAGGCGTAAGGAGGTTTTTAGAACAGCAAGAGTTCACATTTGGTAATGGTTTTATCTTATGTGTTCAGTTGTTTTGGAGCAATAAAAGCACATTTAACATTATATAACTATAGACAATAAATCCACTTATTTATCCAGAATGAAGGCCCCATCAACTCGTGCACAGTTGTGGGTACATCTATTTATAAATATATTTATATAAATTAAATATTTTGATATGGCCAGGCAGGGAGTGCAGATGCATCAATGGGATCTGAGAAGAAGCCTGTGAAACAGTGAAACTACATTTCAGAAGAGCATCAGGTAGCTTCCTGCACATACCAGGGAGTAACTAAGACTGTGTTGGGTAAGGGAACACATGAATTATATCTTTTGTTGAGCGATACTCCTCTCTGCGAAAACACTGTGCTCCCACCGCACCCTGGCATTACCAGGTGGATTTTTAAAAGTCACCATAGTTTGACTCGGTGAAGCGCCCACACACTGAGCAGCTTTCTTTTAAGTGGAACAAAAATAAATCACAGGGCATTCATTAAGTCTAACTCACAGCTCTTCATGATGACATTTTTTCTTTCTTACTGGGATGTAACGCAACATTTCTGGGACCCTTCAGTCACTGTGACCGTGCAGCAGTGATGTGGAGTCAGACAGGAAGTGGGATATGGTGTTTGTGGGGTGGGGGGGGGGGGGGGGGGGGGAGGGAGGGGCAAAGGAAAGGGTTTTTGCTATTTGATTCATTTTTTTGCAGTTGATAAATCATTGTGTAAGTCGACTACAAAGTACCTTTGAATCCTTATTGAAATCATTATTAAAAAAACTATGATTGACCTTGTCTTTCCATCTTTTTATTCAATCTTTATATAAAAGCTAAGCTGCAACACTTTGAATACAAACCTTGTGTACCAACATGCCGAACATTCAACACCCATCTTTGACTATACTCATCAAGCTTTTGATCCTGCGTCAAAATCACCAGTTAATCTTCACATCATAACTACACCAAAATTACATAATACTGTACATATATCTACTGCACAGGAATGTTGAATGATTATAGATTACAAGTGGTCCCTGCAACATTATTACAAAGATACCTATGAGTTTTGTTGTAGAAGAAATGTGTTAAAAACTGACATTGAAAAGAATACAGTAATATAAACTATTGTACACGGCAAATGTATAATATAAATGAATACAGAATATCTTGTTATTTAGGATTTGCACCGATTTTGACCCTAATAAACAGCAAATCACATTAAATAAAAAAACATTTGTGTAAAATAAGATCCTCAAAGTGAGCTTAAATAAAATAAAATAAAAAATGTATAGTAGATATCTTGCAAAAAAGATACATACATGGATCCAAACCAATCCGTATATGTATCTGATTGTCATAGCAATAATCATGCAAAAGTTAGAAGTTGTTGATCTAAAACAGAGCCCTTAGGGTTCAGGTCTGGAGAACAAAACGTTTTTCTAACCTATAGTTTTCAGTCTCCATTGGTTTTATTTCATCCAGTTGTTGGACAAACTCCCAGTTTCCTCGCCCACAATAGATGAGTCCTGCAGTCTGAGTGTCTGGCCTGTTGAAACCAGTCAGTGGAAACTGCGAGACAGCACCTCCTGTGATATTCACTCTCTCCTGCAGCTCCTCACCAGCCACTGTGACAGAGAGACACAGCCACGCTTTGAATCAGCCCAAAAACATTCAATTTAGGTGAATACATACAGATCAGAGCCGTGAAGTCTTTCATTCTCTATCCCCATCACCTTGTCGTCTCCCCACTTCACCCTCTTTTATTTCCCTTTTCTTTCTCTTTCTACACCTCTCAGTGCAGACATTGCTCTCTCCAAAATGAAATTGCCAAATTGTCGCAAATTACTCGCCATTCAAGTAAATGGAAAGGATAAAGAGGCAATGAGCAAACGGCAGAAATACAACAAAAAGAGAAACAAATAAAAGGCAGCAGGTAGAAATTTGTTTGTCACTACAATGGATACAATTTGGGTGCTAACATGTTCACAAACACATTGATCAGCTCTGCTCATCACAGGTGGGTTTATTCAAGTATCATGAGTGCATCATTTATTTTAATTTTTTCTCTTGTAGCGCTCGCACCATTTGTGTTTTTATCTCTTGAGAAGCATTTATTGACTTAATGCTAAAAAATGTATGGACCTGAAATCGGTTAATCGAGAAAACTATTGAATAGGCATGTAAACAGGTTGACAAGCTCTGTATTGCCTAACGCTTGTTAGAGATCCTGACCTTTTGTGTATGTTTTGTGCATAAGAAACCAAACAATACAATACCTTGGTTGGTGATTGGCTAATGGTTACACAACCCAAAAAATCGTCATGACATCATAAAGTGGCCAAAATCTGATCAGCTCATTTTCAGACAGGTTTTTATAGAAATGGATCAGGACAAGAAGAGAGAGAATCTCTTTTCCTGAAACTTTCAGAATCTCTTTACACAGAGGGGACACATGTTTATGTATAAAATACATGAAAAAGTGGATTTTGCAGAATAGGTGACCTTTAATGCTCGAATATAAATAGTTGTTTCTGCATCTCCATTTAAGTGCTGTTGGAAAACCTATTTGAATGTCACAGATGGCATCATTCATGAATTAAGTAAAGATGCTGAATCTCTAACTGACTAATCAATCATTGCCAAATGAAAACTGGAGATGAAATTAGGGAAAAGCAATACATTAACCTATAGTATAAATAAATAGTCTGCCTAAAGCAATATTTCCTATTGACTGTGGAGGAAATTCTTAAGAGAAAATGATAAATGATTAATGGACAACGTTTGTAATAAAGAAAGTCAATATACAAGTGAGATCGATCTCAAATGCAGGAACAGAGCAACTTCATCCTCAGAGGACAGAGAAGTTCTGCACCCCGAACACAGTTTACAGTCTCACTATATATTCATTGATGCTTTAAAATGTACCTGTGGATATTATATATGATGCTGTAGCACCCTGGAGAGCAAATACACCGCCTTTAGTTTTCAATTCAATCTCATTTACTCACAGTTTTTAAAATTATAGGAAAATCAATGAGTGCACCTTTGGCTTCTTAAAATGGTGAGTAACCCTTTTACAGCGTCACACAGCATATAGTTACTGTAATCATTGTTAATTCCCATGTAAATGACATGTGGTGGGTTTAACCGTAGTCAGGTGGGCCCTATATATAAAGTGTGTGTGGGCATGGGGTGTCATGGCAGCATGTGGTTAACACTGAGTCAGACTGTGTGTGTGTGTGTGCATTGGCGTATATGTTTGCTGCGTGTATACACAGCATGCATGTGTGGGCATGCACATATGTGCGAAGAAGGTGAAAACAACTGGTGTGTGTATAGGTGTTTGCGTATGGCTGAGGCAACTGACCGTGAAGCAGCTCCAGAAGACCTCATTTAAATGTGAAGGGTGTAGCATTAATTCCACAGGGCCTGTGTGGCCAACCCCACTTTGTGATGAAGTGGCTCCACCCACACCTCCAACTTAATGAAATACTGCTCTTGCATCCTTTTTCCAGCTGATCAATGTGTGTTTCAAGGCGCAGAAAAGACAATGCTGATAATAGTGCTAACAGATGTTCTCTCCTGTCAATTAGAACAAAAACATGATTGAACAGCTACATTCTTAACATACGTGACATGAGGAGTCTAATAGCTTTTAAACAGCATGTTAAGATATTAATTAATGACAGTTTAGTCATGGATGTTAATCAGGTATTTAACAGCTTCAGATATGACCCAACCGGGCTGAACTGAGTGAAGTTTTATTAGAAATGTCATTATTAAAATTATATACATTTCAGCACATTTCAGTAATTTATTCAGAGTTTAAATTTGCATAAATGTAATCTTAACCTCTACAAAATACAGGTTTGATCAGGCTCAAATATGCTGCAGTTTCAAGGAAGGATATTTTTAAATGTGGTAGGTAGTGAGGAACTGTGCCGAGAATACCAAGAAGGGAAATACAGACAGAGGCAGTCTTCTGCTGACACACACACACACACACACACACACACACACACACACACACACACACACACACACACACACACACACACACACACACACACACACTCTCACTCACTCTACACCTGTAAACACACACACACTGACACACAGGTAGATAAAGGATTTGTCGGTTGAGTACATCTTCAAGCAAAAATACTGAATATTTTGTAGTCAAAGCATCTCAAAATGGTTTTGCAGTCTTTTTAGATGGCATTGTTGTTGTTTTGGACTGTTTTAGGGCATTGGGCTTTTAGAAGCTGCGCAATTCTTCTTCTATACATTTAACATATACAAAAAGTATGGACCTGAAATTGATTAATCAAGAAAACTATTGAATAGGCATGTAAACAGGTTGAGAAGCTTTGTATTGCCTAACGCTTGTTAGAGATCCTGACCTTTTGTGTATGTATTGTGCACAAGAAATCAAACCATACAAGTTGGAAGTATGAGAGGAAAGGAGAGATTACAAAAATGCATGACAGAAGAGAACGTGATGAAAGCGAGAGGGAGCCAGAGGAAGCCATGCAAGATGGGGACAAATCTGTGGGTGCCAATATAGCAGAACTGAAATTCACTTGAGTTTTAATTTCCTGCCGGTGGAAGCGAGAACAATATCAAGATTGAAACACGAGTTTCAATGAGTCACTCTTGGCGGGAACTCAGTGGGTTCAGACTGTTAACATTCATCCTCCTTCCGTCTCCCTGGTCCTCTATTTTGCGTCATTGCATAGGGACACATAAAACGAATAACATACACACAGATACACTGCCACACACACATACAGAGTAATGGCACTAATGAGCCTGCATGACTAATACCTCTTCAGTCCCTTCTTCAGATGAGTGCTTATTATGGTCTGTCAAGAAGATGAGTCAGTCTATGTCATGGTTACTATGGTGATCAAAGCCCCCAGCACTTGCTTTAAGTGGCCGCTGGCAAAAATAAAGCCTTTTAACACCTTTAACTACAGACCAATCGGGCTGCAATGACACATGCAAACACGCCTAAACACACACATTCAAACAGGCAAGTTGACAAGTGAAAAGAGAATTCCTCGACATGGATTATTAGAAAACCTCAACATTATCAGCAAGAGCTAAACAGCAGAGGTGAAAAGAAACAAATGAACAAGAGCGTATTGTCCTATTTACAGAAAATAAGGGAAAGGTCATTTTGTACAATACAATTTTTATGATTTTTTGTTGGTGGAGTTTGGAGGTTGAGTTCAGAAATCTCACAGCCTGAGGAAGAAGCTGTTTTGTAGTCAGTACGTACAACATCGGATGCTTCTGTATCTCCTTCCAGATGGCAGCAAGGTGAGCAGGCTGTTGCTGGGTTTTGTATTATCTTTTACTTTCCTTTGGAACAAAGTGTGCAATACAAAATAAAGGTACGTTAATACGTACAAACACACCCACATATAGCCTATAGATATATATATATATATATATATATCGATATCGATATATAGACACATTCATGCACACATATGCACATACATTTGCATATTAACTCGCTTTTCATAATATACATACATACTTTCAGACCTTTACTGTCTGGAACATAACATATGTGTATCCAATATCTTACAGCATGTTTTGTTTTTTGTTTTTTTTTATCTACAGGTACTATTATTATTCTTTTTCATCACCCTTTTTAACTATCATCAACCATGGATGTATAATGGTCATCAACAAGAAGCAACACCTACCTCGGTTTGTATTTTTTCTGATTTTTCTTTAACGCTACTGCGCATGCCCCCAGCTCACAGGTCATGTGACAAGGAAAATGAAACCAAAAAGCGGCAGACAAAGAACGGTTTAGGGCGAGAGAAGTACGTGTGTGGGTTTTCTTGTTAGCTTAAGTCTCTTTAACACATACTTAAAGTGTTCAAATAACGATACGCTACGTATAGTGCGCTGAGAGGTAGTATATGCGTTAAACATGTAGGTTAAATAACTAAACTAAATAAATGCACACGAGCTTATGTTTTGGAAATACGGTTAGAATAGCAGCAGGTTTTAAAGAAGGGCGCTTGCTTTGTCTTGTTGTTGAGCTACAGTGAGTAATCTTGACCCTAGAAACTGAAGTGTATCTTTGTCTGAAAGTTTCAGGTTGCATAAATAGCAGAGCAGACAGAGGACGGGTGTAACAACAGAAGAAGTTGGGGCCAGTTAGCGCAGGTAAACAAACAGGGGTCAAACTTTAAGGCTTTTATCTGAGACCCAGAACTCGGTGCGTAGCTATTAGGTGTGTGTGCAGGTACGCTAGCTGTGTGTGAAGATGAGGTCGAGCGGTGTGCTTGTGTGTGTGCTCCTGCTATGGGTTGAGGGCAGCTGGGGGGACACCCCGGCCAACTGCACCTATGAGGACCTGCTGGGGACATGGGTGTTTCAGGTGTCCAAAGGAGGACACGACAAGAACATCAACTGCTCTGCTGCAGGTAAACACACCAACACAGTATTGAAATGATCTCATTATGAGACTGAGGAGTGAGACTGAGAATAGTTTAGCTATTTGGAAATCAGCTGACATGTTAGGACCTGTTGAATTTTGGGCAGACACTAAAGCAGAATGATGACTTCCTCTTCCGCTAACACTTTGTCTTGCTCAATATGTTTTCATACAAACAAATATAGATATACACATATTCTCTACTCTTTCTATTGTGTCTGCATCTGTAATTTAAGTGTTTGAGCATACAACAAATGGGACTTTCAGTTGCTTTCACTTCCACATAGTGCCAGCCAAAACTCATACTTGCTCAATGTATTGGCATCCATGGGATCACATTTTCTTTTTGTTGAGGACTGATGATTAACTTATGGTTTAATCATTTCCTGCAGTTAAACTCTACATTGTATGTTTTGGTGTTCCTCCTCAGCCACGGTTGAGAGCACGGTGACTGTGACCCTGGAGAAACCGTCAGTATCCACAGATGAGCTGGGGAACAGCGGCTTCTTCACCCTCGTCTACAACCAGGGTTTTGAAGTGGTCATCAATGGCTACAAATGGTTCGCCTTCTTCAAGGTAAAACATGCATTGACACAATTCACCTATTTGAGACAAAATGTGAGTATTATGTCATGGTTACTCTGCAAAAACGACTAATTTCCTGGTTGGTTTGAAGCTCGTGTTTCAATCTTGATATTTTCTCGCTTCCACTGGCAGGAAATTAAAACTCAAGTGACTTTCAGTAGTGTTAAATTGACACCCACCAATTTATTCCCTGCATGGAAGGCTTTCTGTGTCTCCCTCTCACCCATGGGCGTAGGAAGCATCCTGAATGTGGGGGGGACATTTTTAACGGGGGTGTGGGGGCGAAAAAAAATATAGATTTCCTGTATTCTGGTGCATTTTAACAGGTGGTTTGATACTTTTATGTGGCTATACTAGCATGAGGAAAATGATGGGTACATTTTGTAATTTCAGTAGTAAAGAAAGGAAACATATTTGATTATTAATTCAGAGCTGTCTTTGAATTAATAAAAAGCAGTTTAAATGCCCATTTTTTGTACATTTATATACAACAATAAATATTTGTGAGTGCATTGAGAGATATTGTTGTGGAGAGTCATTTATATATAAATCGCAAAATACATTTGTGAATCCTTCTGTGAGCATTTATTAATATTGAGACTGATCTGACTCCATACAGATGTTAAGTTCACCTAGGAATGGTATCATTGACTTAAATGTTCAAATAAATGTTGCTCTTCTGTCTATATTGGTCATATGATGCCCCTTGACTGAAATGTTTCCTGTTCAATATCCCCACTGATTTCCTTAAAATCCTGGGATGAGAGTCCACATCACAATTTACTCTCAACTGTCATTTCCCTTTCATCACTCACCTCAGCAATGGACCTCTCTCCACTGTCCCTGTATTCTGCCTCTGACTCACTCTCAAGTGCCTAGATGTCAAGAGAGGTGGTGAAGTGATAATAAATACTGATAAATACTAGTAACCTGGCATTTCGATGCCTTTTCTCATCTAAACTATTCAGTATTTGTATCTCTCTATCATGACATAAAGACGAAACTCCTCTCCAGAAGTGAGACGCCGCCATCACTGTTAACTGATTAACTGCTACCAGCTGATGACTTACTTTCCTCTTCTTTGAAAAAAATGTTCTTATGCCCATGTTGTCTGGGAGAGAAAACATATCAAACCAAGAGATCGTCAGCTTTGATTTTCGCTGTATTAACCATTTCCCGAACATTTGGTGTGTGTGCCTTACCTCCGCTACCGGCATCGCTTCATACAACAGATCTGAGCTGTCCAACTATGACAACACTCCTTGAACATGCGCGCGCTATGTGAGAATCTGCCTTGGTACAAAGTAGCAGTGAAAACATGGTACGGAGTTTCATTGATTTGGGCATTCTCTCAATAAGCAAGTGGAATGGATTTCATTTGATAGTGAAGCACTGACACAGCGCTCTACAAAGTGCGGCGAGTGGATAGACCGATTCACGGACTTTCCGCATAGTAAAAGTGGGGGGGTCTAAACTAATCATTTGAAAAAGTGGGGGGGACTTGTCCCACCCTCATATAATGGCTGCGACGCCCATGCTCTCACCATCACACTTTCTGTAAATCTGTTATAGCTTTTTAGTTTCTCTCCTCTCAGTTGTGTCATCCCCATACTTCTGACTTGTGATGTTTTTTAATACAGTCTAGTAAAAATGCTTGCAGCAAACAATTTCATATCCTCTTTTTGCACTTTAGCTTAGCTCGTTTTATACACATCATCTTTCTTGTGAAAGCCCAGCTGACCACAAACTTTATGTGGTCAACGTCCAACTCATCATGCATCACTGCCTGACATTAATGGTTTAGTTTCACTGTCACTCATTTTCCTCTCTCCTTATCTGAAATGTGGTTAGTGGTTATCTTTAACATCTTTGATGCGCACTAGGCCAGGCTGAAAGGAATTAGAAATATGCACAGTTTAAAAGCAGCTATATTTGAGATTGATCTTTTCTCATGTGACATTTCCCATCACTCATGTGACACTGAGTTTCATTTCATTTTCATTTGTCCCGCTCATGGTACGCAGAACCCAATGTACAATAATTGCCAACAAAACATGTCTCAACAAACACACCATTGAGCGAAAAGGAGCAGGGAGAAGAAAAACATCTTATATGACCAGCCCATTTCTAAAAAAATAAATAAATAAAAATAAATGGTCTGCCCTTCATAATAAAACATTTTTTAATTTTTGTTTTTCACAGCCAAACATAACAGTATCTTAGGATACTAAGAGAAACACAAAAAATACTTATTTCCCACTTGACGGTTAACGGAAAGAAACAAAACACCAAAACATCACATGTATAAGGAAAAGGAAAAGGAAAAGGAAAAGTGCAACACCCTCATCTGAGTCCTACTGAAGAAGAAGGAAGTGTCATAGCCTGTCTGTTTCTAACCCGTGATTGGATTCAAGCTGTTCATATTTAGTTCAACTTCCCTATTTTTCTAGACTTGACTAGGCTAAAAGTAGCAAGTTGTGAGGATTAGGGAGGTTTTTGTTGATTAAGACTTTGGATGGAACATAATAACGAAATATGTTTTGAAAATATATTACTAGGAAATAATCTAATCTTCATTCAGGTTTTGTATTTACATAAAATTGCATATTGGACACCAAACGACTAATCTGATTGTCTCACTTCACTTGCAGTACACTGAAGGTGGGCTATGGGTAACCACCTACTGTGACCAGACCATGCCGGGGTGGGTCCATGATGTCCTGGGACACAACTGGGCCTGTTTCGTGGCGAAGAAAGTGAAATCAGTACCACCCCAAATAGATTACAAACCACTCTTCAGCAGCAGGTACGTACATTATAATAGCTAGGTACACAAGCTAACGTAACTTACACAAGCTAGAGAGCAAAACATCGGAATATTATTGTGTAGAGTCTAAACACATGCAATACTGAGGATCTCTGCTTTCAGTGAACTCTGCAGTTTTGACCTTTCTGCTTTATTTATACATTTCTAGTCCCTTCTGTGATGTGAACCCTCACCCTCAGTAGGCCATTCATAAGGGCCTGGAATCTAAATTCATATCTGATATTAAAGCATGACCGTTCCTTACATTTCCTCACATGGAGGAAGCTTACAATAGCTACTGAAACATTTATACTTTGCAATTATAATCTGTAAATAACACAATCTGCAGGTATCCAGCAAGCAAATTGTGGCAACTTTTGTCACATTTTACAAGTTGTCTCTTGGCTGGCGTGGATATTTTCTGCACATGATTCTGTAGTTGAGGGTGTGAACTCTGTAGGTCTGCCTTGTCAGATAGTAATCTGGATGAAAAATACACTTATGGTGTTGGGAGTTTTCCTACCATCAACTTTGAATTATGTCCTTAGCACTCCAGGGAACAATTTAGCTGTAAACCTCTTTATGAAGTTGTATCAAAAACTGGACAATGTCTTAGCAAGTCTTTATTATCCAAGTTAAACTGTACTAGCAGATGTTATAGTTTCTTATTGCAGTGCTTTTGTACTATTTTATTGCACAGTAGTCAGATGTCTGTATATTATCAAAGCTGTACATGTTAACTATCTAACATTGGTAAGGTCATTTGAGTTTTTAACCCAGCTTTTTTGCTTTTTTTTGTGTGACACACAATACCTTTTATATGTGACTGTGTTCAACCTCCAGGCTGCTCGAGAAGCCGTACAAACACAACCTGGACTTTGTTGATTTAATCAACTCTGTCCAGAAGTCCTGGAAGGCTGCGGCCTACCCCGAGCACGAGCTGTTCACTCTGAGGGAGCTGCAGTACCGCGCAGGAGGGCCCGCCTCCCGCATCCCTCAGTGAGTGTTCACCTGCATCTCCCATAGTATATCACAGTGGGAAAAACACATGAATGCACATTAATAAGTAATATTTGTCTCCTATGTCATAACTATTGTGCTCAATTACTATTTAAACTACTCAATTATCAAAGTTACAATGAGCCCTGCTTAGCTTGTTGCATTCATTTAGTAAGGAGGTGTGTGGGAGTGCTTTTATACACACTACCAGTACACCATCAACTGAACAGATGACAGTTATTGGCAGATGGTTGCAAATGTGGAAGGGATTTTATTATATTGACATTTTATAATGTGATTCAGCTGCACTATTTCTTAAAGCACTTTGAATTACCTTCTGTTGAAAGGTGCTATATAAATAAACTTGTTTTGCCTTGCCTATTCTAATATCCAAAATGTTTATTTTGGCCTTTTCTTTTCATTCTAATGGAATGCGTTATAAGGGCTCTAATCATTCAGAACAAACACATTCTTACAATGGTAGTAAGAACAGTACAATGGACATCTGCTTGAATTGAACCCATCTGGTAAAACATTGCAATATTACTTGGTTTAACAGATCCACCTTTAAGTTGTCATGCCTTAATTTCTATAGTATGAGGCGTTCTGTTTAAAACAGTTTGTCCATGCAAAATGTCTTAACATAATTTAGCATTTTTATTTAATTCTGATTCTTACTTTTTCTCTTAAGGCGTGTTCGCCCTATGCCAGTCAAAGCTGGTTTGGCCAAGATGGCGGCTGCTCTACCTGAGCGCTGGGATTGGAGGAACGTTAATGGCGTTAACTTCATCAGTCCTGTGCGAAATCAAGGTGAAACTCAATTGCTGTCCCTCATATCCTCCTGGAACTGAGGGAAAAAAGTGTCTTCCAATTATTATTATTTTTCTCCTATTTATGGTTAAAAAAAACCTCTTGCAATTTAGACTTTTTAAATGTAATTTAATTTTAAATGTTACAGTATGTCCACTCTAGAGGACGTCAGGACCTTTTTAGTGTGAAAAGACAGCCTTAATTAACAGATAAACTATGTAACGTAGTATGCTTATATAGTGATATTATTAATACAAGAATACATTCACCTTTACTTTGAAGCTTTTTTACTGTTAACTGCTAACATGCAAAATCGGTTAATTCCAGACATTTAAACAATATGAATGAGAAGAATTGCAGGAAGCAGACAAAGCTTTACTTTTACGCTTGAGAAGATGTCCAAAGGGCAGACTGAACAGCAGCTCTCCAGATCCTCTGCTCTCCTCCTGGCAGGCCTGGGCGTACTTCCTGCTCTCCTCCTGTGTTTCTGCACAGCCTGGTGTGTGAGGGAGAGATTATGTGAGCTGAGTGGTTTGAGTGTCTGGAGGGCCTCTGCAGGGCTGGGTTTAAGGATCTAGAGAGCGCTGGAGAGTTCCAACAGAAGCCCTCTAAGTCACTGTGCAGAGATTATTTTCCTCCCTTCAATGTTTCAAGGCAGCTGGATTTTATAGGTTCCATTTCACTTCACACACAATTGTTTTTTCACATCACATGCAGCCCCACGGTGACTTTAAAGCAAGATGGAGGTGTAACTAGCCTTTTAGGGAATTAAAGCTTCATCTTGCATCCTGTGGGTCATGACAAACCTTTTATCTCTAATTGAGAAACTAATGAAATCATATATTAGGACACCAAAGTGTTCCCACAAGCACTGATCTTTAATTTAAATCAAAAGTTGAAACACCTATTAGTCTTAGGAGATGTAAGTATTGTCCCAAATGAAAACTGTTCTCACTTTCACTCTGACTTGAATCATTACTACAATTAAACCACTTTGCAAATCCCCACAGCCTCTGTTCTCTGACCTAATTTGTTCCAGATGAGGATTTTAATAAGAATATGGTGTCTCTCACTATCGATGGTGCTTCTGTCTGTGCATCCATTCAGTAGTATGCATTGCAACCAATGCAAATGAGTATGCTGGGGCAGAAACATCACAGAAAGTGAAATGCTGACTGATGAAATGTGTTCTTGGACAAATGTTCTACTGCAATGCATCGTTAACAATTTATTAGGGTTTATATTTCAGTGGTGTTGTAGAAGGTTGCATGTACTGTACGCCCTTTACCATATATGTTATGTTATGATATGTTGACATTAAGGTAATGTTTTTATTGGTATTGTGTTCGTTTAAAAGGTGCTTCCAATTTTGTCCACTTTATTTACATGTATAAGAAAGTAATAACAGACAAACTCTTTGTTTACATACATAACGATATACTGTTAAACGCACGTATTCTCTTTCTAGTACAACATCAGTTGTCTACAGTCAAGAAAAATCTCTTCATCTTAAGCTTCTCAAAGTTATGATTTATTGCAGTGCTGTTGTATAGCACAGCGGTGAGATTTGCCTCCAGTGTAAATATTTGATGTTCTGTTTCAGCATCGTGTGGAAGCTGCTACTCCTTTGCCACCATGGGAATGCTGGAAGCTCGAATTCGAATCCTCACCAACAATACCGACACCCCCATCCTCAGCCCCCAGCAAGTGGTCTCCTGTTCCGAATATTCTCAAGGTAAACTTGAACTCAATCTTAAATCTTCTTTCCTTAACAATTTGGTTAACACTAAAATTGCAGATATGAATTTGGCAGTAATTAGAAAATGTACCTAGCTAAGTATTCATATTGTGAAAGGGGCTGATGATGAAAGAGTGTACAAATGCTGCATGTAGAAACTCTGGGACACCTTCCTCCCTAATCAGAACAAGTAGCGTTTAAGTGGTTTTTTTTATGGCAATGTATAAAGCATGTTATAATTGTCCTGATTAAAACATTTTCAGTAATTATTTTGTAGAGTTGTGGAAATGCTCTCATTTATTATTTCCATCTTGGACCACAGAAGTGTTTCCAGCCAATTACAAAGTCAAGAAACCTCAAACAATTCTTGAGAAAATTCAAAATGTCAGATCTAGTCAAAAGTCAAAGTCAACTTTATTGTCAAATGTGTACAGACAGAGAGATCGAAATAGCGTTTCCCACAATCCCGAATACCAATAAAAAATAAGAATATGTATACAAATATGTATATCCTATATATACACAATCTATACACATTTATACATATGCACACATTAATACATAAATAAAAGCACAACAATCAATATATACAAAATAACAGTCACTTCAATATCTTTGGTACAAACTTAGTTATTTATCTCTCCTTTTATAAGGTTGCGATGGCGGATTTCCATACCTGATTGGGAAGTACGTGCAGGACTTCGGTCTGGTGGATGAGTCGTGCTATCCATATATTGGAAAGGACTCTCCCTGCGGTCTCCCTAAGAACTGTAGTCGCATCTACACCGCCGATTACAGCTATGTTGGCGGGTTCTATGGCGGCTGCAGTGAGATGGCTATGATGTTGGAACTGGTCAAGAATGGACCAATGGGAGTGGCCTTTGAGGTAAACAGCTGGTTACGGTTTCTTTAATGCTATTTCTAAACAAACAGTTTGTGTTCACTCAACAATTGGGGTTTTACTTTGTCAATACATGTTAGTTTAAGTAATTTGAATTCAGGTTTTCAGCTATTTCTGTTTAAGCCTGTTATAATTTAGCTGTAGCTGTGGCACTTTAAATAATCTGCACAAATTGAGATCTTTTTTTTCCGAAAGCCTTTAAAGATATAATGAATAGAATAAATCTAAGAATAAGAAAATATTCAGGCTTTTCAAAGGCTCTCTCACATTCATAGTCTTTTTGTATTATCGTCAAAAGGCCTATTATTTTTTTTGCCTTCAACTGTGTGCATAATAAAACAGTTGGCTTCTAATTCACACAGTTGGTACATTTTACCCACTGTGGGCCTTATGATTAATGTTTTTGATTCTACAGTATTCATGGAGGTGGTCTTTTCATCTGGGAAGTTGGCCTGTCTTGGCTATAAAACACTAATGGAAACCCTGCAATATATCATTTGACTACTTCTGTTTTGTGTTGCAAAACTTTTGAACGCTACACTGCTTTTTTTGTTTGAGTAGTCTGTCGCTCTGATTTAACTCTCCATACATAGTGTAATATCAACAACTCAGTGTAAGCTATCTGCAAATTCTCTGGAAGTAAAGGTTTAATTTGTCCCATTAACCCCAGTGCACAGCTAAGCTAGGAAAATGCTAGCAAGTGTTAACCGTTAGTTTATTCATTTTTATTTATAAAATGAAGGTAAATGTAACTTTTTTTTTTTAATGAAATGCCTTTTGTAATGTTGTCTTTACAACTCATTAGCCCTCCCTTTATAAGGTATAGCTTGAGTGTGATATGCTCTTAAAAAATAAATGTAAATCGTCCGTATCCTTTCACAGGTCTACCCCGACTTCATGCACTATAAGGAGGGCATCTACCACCACACAGGCCTCGGAGACCCCTTCAATCCCTTCGAGCTGACCAACCATGCCGTGCTGTTGGTGGGCTACGGCCGCTGCCACATGACCGGTCAGAAGTACTGGATTGTCAAAAACAGCTGGAGCACCAACTGGGGTGAGGACGGCTACTTCAGGATCCGCAGAGGCAGCGACGAGTGTGGCGTCGAGAGCATCGCCGTGGCAGCAAACCCCATCCCCAAACTGTAGACGCTCGGAGAGGTTTAACAATCAGTCATTCATAAAAATGTTAAACTAGGAATTAGTTAAAAGCATAAGAAGGGACACCAAACTTATCTTTTATGGTTGATTTAGTATTATAACATACCATTCATTTGAATTGGAGTGAAACTGCTATTTACATTTGTTTATGTTTTCCAATTTCAGCTATCACTGATTAACTGCCTATGGATGATTTTAATTCAAGCTTTAACTGCCAACACAAACTTGGAAACAAAATGCATCGGGTCTTACTTGAATGCTGAATGGTACTAAAATATAAAAGTTTTGATGCACAACGTTACTGCAGATGTGAAGGGATTTAAATTGAAAGGGAACTGGGGAGTGTTTGTGTTTTATTGTCAGGTGCAGGACTTTGATTATTTTTCTCAGGGAAGCAACGGTGCAGAATTGCAACCTCTTTTGTCCTTGCACCAAATTGAAAATGTTACTGCCATGTTTCTCTGTGGAGCATTTTAACTGGAATTATTGATCAAGCAGAATAAGGGATTAAGTGATTTTATTGCATTTTATTCTGATTTGCACTGATGTTTTTAATTTTGATGGAATAAAAGCATTTATAAATGTTGTCAATGTGTATGGAAAAAAGACTAAAATAATTTAAAAGAGAATTAAAAAGTTGAAATGGCCCAATAAACAGTAAGATGTTGCTCATTAATTAATCAGTAACACAATCCAAAAGTTAAATACATAATACTGCCTATGTAATGTTAGGAACCTTGCATGCAAACGGCTGACCAAAGGCCTATTTTTACTCCACTATATCGTTAAATGAAGGACTTTTACAGATGAAGCATTCTGAAGATGTAAATAACTTTCGATGTGAGTTTTAAAGTTATTACCTCAGCATTTAATATTTTGAGTGCTTATCCTCTCAGGCATGGAAGTGTTAAATACTCCCTGGTTCTCGGAGGCAGCGTTTACAGTCACAAGGTCCTGACGACTCCGCTCCACTTCCGTCTGTGGACCAGGGCGTACCTCCCTCCTTCTCACCCTTTCCTCCCCCCTTCCTCCTTATTCGCCTCTCAACTCATTCCCAACTCTCCTCAGTTCCCTGCTGTCCTGTGCTTCTCCCCTTTCATCCCCCGGCTCTCTCCATTCCGGTGGATTCATGCTCAGCTCTCGCCCTCCTCGGTCGCCATGCAGAACAACCACACCAAGGAGCATCTTTTTAAGATTCTCGTTATAGGGGACCTCGGGGTCGGAAAGACCAGCATCATCAAGCGGTATGTGCATCAAAACTTCAGCCCCAACTACCGAGCCACCATCGGGGTGGACTTCGCCCTCAAAGTCCTCAACTGGGACCAGGAGACGGTGCGCCTGCAGCTGTGGGACATCGCAGGTACATAACCACTTTTACGCACGGCTCATACCAAAAAGCAGAGTTTCAGAAAGGGCAAACGCATATGAGGTGTTATGAAACATTAGTTTTAAATTCCTTTTTGAATATAGTTTTTTTTTTTTGCTGCTGTGTCTCAAAGTGTACAGTTTTGTTAAAGCACGCCACAGGGAAATTAGCTGATTAAATGATGTATTTCGAAAGAATATGGGAATGTGTGGAGATTTATAAATATGTAGCACATATTCACTTTTTCTTCAGTTTAAGCTGTGATAGACTTTGTTTGACACTTAAATAACATGTACTTTTTCATTTATATATATATATATATATATTTAAAGGCTTTAGGCTCTTATATCTCTTGAGGAGATTATGTTTACAGTGATGCCTTTTTTCTTTTTTGATCGTCACATGATAAAATAAATCTGCTTCAAAATTCCACTGTGTAGTAGTTATGAGAATCAAATGTTCCATTCATGTAATTTTAATTCAAGAAAAATAACTATCCAAATAACAGATTCAATATGTATGATAGGTCGGCTGCTCAAATAACAAAAATAATAACGTTTTATTTTAGGAAAGGCAACAAGTCACGTAAAAGAGTCCTGAGAGGAAATGTCATGTGGTGTACTGACATTCAAATAATTATGTATTTTAGATAAACATCTAGTTTGAGCCCTTTGATGAAAAGACATGAACTGATCATGAGACAATGTCGTCAGAGTTGTTATTTAACCATTTTGGCAGGGGGGTGATATTAAGGTTTATCTAGGGTAAACATTTTTCATGTCTACCAGCTGACCTCTGACATTACTCACTTCAAATCACTTAGCAACGCATTTCTGTAATTACACAATTGTCTTTATTTAGAATCACAATAAACACACACACACAAATGCTGAACATCTCTCTTAGACCAAAGTGCAAAGCTCGCATATGGACCATGATTAGTATAACATATTTGTCAATATTAATTCAAACCCATTCGTGTGACCTTTAAACAAGTAAATATGTTTCAATCTGTGGGATAGTTTGGCGGGGGCTTCCAAGTTTTCATTTTATTTAAAAAGACTAAGATTGAATTCATGTAACTGATTAATTTAAATGCATTTCAGATAACATTTACTAATTGTCTTTGTGGCCACTCACCTCTTCTCTGCAATCTGCTAAACTGCATGCCATACTATGTTGTATGCATCCAGATATGACTGCACACAACTGGAATGCGGATAATTCATTTTCATAAAGAATAGAGAATGTATTTTGTGAAAATGACAAATTGTAACGTATTTAAGCTTTCATTGCCTGGGGTGAACATACATTTAGGGCTTTTGACAGGGATGCTGTGGGTTAGACACCCAAAGGCTACAGCAGTCTCATCTCACATGAGTGTCGGCTGAGGTTCAGAAGAATGGTCTGACTTGCAGCTCTCTCCCCTCCTGTGCGCCCTCTCCAGTAAGCGCAAGCAGTCATGTGTCTCAAACTCATGAGGCAGATTTGAGGCCCAAGCTCTTGTATACAGAAAGCTTTTATTGTGAACTAAGGATTAGTGTCTCCCTCAGAGAAAACGGCAATAGGTCTGGAGTGTACGTGTTCCCTACACTCACCCTAAAGCTATGGAAGCCTTGAGGTGGGGTAGCCAGTATGTCTACATAGTCTGTCCATTAAGATTATCAAATTAGTTTTCTAGTTAGTTTGGATCTTAGAAGGTATATATTTTAAGATTTTGTCACAAATAAACACACTGATTACAAGCAAATTTAAGGAAATGTCCTAAAATAAATATGTTTGCATTCAGCATTTTACTTTGTCCATCACTGCTTTGTTTGTTTGGGGGTTTATGATAGTCTTAAGGTTTCTCATGCCACAGAAGTAATACATCACCTGCTGCTTCTGTGCATTTCCCAAGACAAATAATAACTTCAGCCGGTCTATTTTTGACTCCCATTTTTCTCTGTCCAGAAGTGGATATCTGCAGGGGCATAGAGCATGATGATGTGTCTGGTTTAGGGCACGTTAGAGGGGCTTTATACTGTTCAGCCTTTTGAAATCACAAAGATACAGTGTTGAGCTGTGGATGTTTCCAGAACTGACCAAAGATCTTTCACATGTTATCTGCTCTACTTCATCTCCACATGTCATATCTAATAACGAAGCCTTTGCCTCTCCATACCTTAAGTAACTTTAAAGGACCAGAAACATCATTTCTAAATCAGCTTTTTATATGGTTAAATGGTTTTGGTAATTCCACATGAGAGATACCTGTATTTATGTTTCGGTCAGTATTCTTTTAACCAGTTTGAGGGTGAAAATAAGCAACGTCTTGCAGCAGTTAGGATCTAATCACAAAGAAAAAAAACGTATTATCTAATCAAATTACACCCACACAATCCTGATAAAGTAAATTAGCACAGCCTTTAACTGTTAAACTATTATTTGATGATACATAAGGTAGGGCTGCTCAATTAATCGTATTTTAATCGCAATTACGATTATGGCTTGCAACGATTACGAAAACAACGTAATTGAAATAAAACGATTATTTTTTTATTATTATTACTTTTTTTAATTACTTTCTTTTTTTATTGGTTTTTCAGTTGAATTATAATTAAAGTTTAGGGTAATCAACTGTTAAAAACATACTGTTCAAAAAATTCTCCAATAGATTGATGTTTTCAAAGTAAATGGATAATCGTTTTTAATAATCGTGATATCAATTATTGACCCAAATAATCGAGATTATGATTTTTGCCATAATCGAGCAGCCCTAACATAAGGTTTTCTTTAGCTACAATGTTGACTTAACCAGTTTCATATTCAGTCATTCTTATTAACATTTAAAGAGAAACAGTTTGAAACAATTGTCTTTTTTTCAGGTTAGGTTTTATTAGGACAAGAAACAATAGTGAGTTTGATTCAGTTAACAACTAAATACACAATTATAATTCTTCATCTGGTATACAGCCGTTCTATACTATGATACTTCTTATTATTATACAATATTCTGCCCTTCTGATATGTCCTTAATGGCACACAACCTCCTGGCTGTTGAGCAGCTCACCCTGTGAACCGGTCCATCTGTGCAGGTGTCAGGTGAATAGCGAATGTTTCTATTGGCCTCTAAAAAGTAGCCTGTAAATAAATATCAGCTCCTCTCCTCTTTGCCATGATGCAAACTGCTTTTAGAAGGATCAGTTAGGGTTTGTGGTTTAGTCCTCAGTGTACAAATGTCTTGCCCACAAGCTGAACTGTGAGGCTGGTACTGATGGTGCTCTAGCAGACGTTATGGATGGGAAAAATCACTGCGGATACAGCATTCCTACAGAGCTTATCGAATTAATTTTACTCTGAGGAATTTGTACAGTTCACAGTCAAGAGAACACGGACACGCTCACACCAAAGACTCCTCTCTCCTCCTACCAGCCCTGCCTCTATCCGTGTCTGCATCTTATCTCTCTCTTTATGCAGCCCTTCTAACAGTATAAGCATGCTATTTTGTGTGCATATCCATGTTTGAGAGAGTGGGTGAGGTATGTCGGGAATTCTTGCATGGTAGCACAAGAGACAGGAGTGTGATAAAATGAGTAAATCGGATGATTCATGGCTCTGTGTCTGTTTGCTGCTGAGGTGTCACAGCAGCTTTTTGGGCGCCAGAATGTAGCTCCCAAGAAAGTGTAAGAAATATTTTCTCACTGTGCAAGACAGTATCACGTTTTATCACCTTGACTCTGATAATATTATAATAATTTTTTCTCTGTGTATACATCTTTGCCCTTGTCTGTGTGTGCCTTCTAGGTCAGGAGAGGTTTGGCAATATGACCCGTGTGTACTACCGCGAGGCCATGGGCGCCTTTATTGTGTTTGACGTCACAAGGCCCGCCTCCTTTGAGGCCATCACCAAATGGAAGGAGGACTTGGATTCCAAACTGTGCCTTGCCAATGGGAAACATGTAGCCACTGTGCTTTTGGCCAACAAATGTGACCAGGGTCGGGACGTACTGACCAATAATGGAATAAAGATGGAGCAGTTCTGCCAGGAGAACGGCTTTGTGGGATGGTACGAGACGTCCGCTAAGGTGAGAACACATTTATGAACACATTTATGAACACAAAGCAGGGACATAGCTAGCAGGATGGAGCTGTGGATAGCCTCCTGAGGTTTGTCCTTTTTTCAAATATCCTTGAGAAGCATCTGACTCCCTGATGGTTTGACTGTATCAGACCCAGCGCCTGTTTACTCTGTGGAGATGCTACCACAGAGGCGCATTCAGGGTGTGAAGAAATCCTTTAAAAGCGAGTTTAACAGCCTCTCAGTCTACTCAATACTTGTTTCAGTCAATGAGCAGAGCCGTGTCTCACAGCAGATATTCCCCCTATGTTAGTTCAGCTCAGCTGCACTTGCATCAGTTTCTCTATCATCCAGACACAATGTTCAATAATGTTTAGGGAATGTTTCAGCCCACTGATTTCCACCGACCGACACAGATTGAATGAATAGTTTGAAAACTTTGGGAAAAATGCTTATTCACCTTCTTTACATCCCTGCCCAGAGTTACAGAAGATTGATAACACCCTTGTTTTTTTAAAAGGCATGAGCCAGGAGGTGTTCAGGTTAGCTTAGTTTAGCATACAGACTGGAAATAGCTATCCTTGCATTATTCAAAGGTAAACAAACACCACTTGATTACTTATGACAATACCTTGACTTGTTTTTAGGAGATAATAATGAAATAGATTTGACTAAAATGGTTGCCATCTATTTTCATTTTGCCAGTCTAAAACCCATGTGACCTGTACAGTTTGACTTGGAAACAAAGTATTTCCATGATAAACCGATAAACAGAACAAATGATTAAATAGGAAAAACAAATATGAAACTTCATAAAGGACAGTCAAATGTAAGACTCACTGAGGCAGACCGTTATCAGGATCCACCCACCTACACACTTACTCACTGAGACTAACACCAGACATGATAGCTGCTAATGTGGAGCTAGAATCTCACATCTGGATGTTAAGGGAGGAAAATAGACAGAGACGTGCACACACACACACACACACACACACACACACACACACACACACACACACACACACACACACACACACACACACACACACACACACACACACACACACACACACACACACACACACACACACACACACACACACACACACACACACACACACACACACACTCATCGTTATACCGATAAACTACAACATTCAGTTAAATGAAGCCGTTGAAATTCAGGCAGTCAACCAGTGAAGGAATTGAGTGGCTTGGTTTTGAAGCACCACCACCACCACTGTTAAGTGATATTTGATTTAAATGGTTGCACAGTGTGAGTTAGAACTTCTACTAGTTGCACCCACTACTCTGTGAACACTGTGGAGTCTGAAGCTCATAAAGCTCTTCAAAAGTGATGTGCATCTGGATGCTTTAAGTGTCATCTGCACAAAAACATGTACACTTTGCTCTTCAGCCTGTAATGTATCAGGGCGCTATCTGACACACTGAGCCCACTGCAGAATAACACAACAAAATAATTATTTCAAACTTTAATCTTAAACAACACTGCACATGTTCTGCATGCACAGGGAAAGAAGTGAAGTTGTGAGAGAGGGCAGAGGGTGTTTTTATGGTGTTTTATCTCACTTTGAGAGATTCTTTTGTTCCAGTTCTAACACTAAGTATGATAGATCACGACACATAGGAGTTGTGTGTGAGAGAAGTGCAGGAAGCTGCAGACAGAAGCATGTCACATCCTACTGAGAACACTGTTAGATCTGATGAATATTCAGCTGTTGTGCTGCTACTGCATCACATATTAAGAAAGTGTGTGCATACGTGTGTCTCTCATGAATACTCACTTCTAGTCGTCTCCTCTTGTGAACCTTACTTTGACATTTCTCTAGTTTACTTCAGCTTCAGTCCAAGTCCTACAGGGCTGCAAAAACACTGTGTAGAATGGTATTTTACAACATACAAATGTAGAATAATATGAGCAGCACTTTTGGATTTTTTTTGTAAACACTTCTGTTGTTGTTTATATTGTTTGTTTACATTTTTTTATCAACGATACATGTTGACTCCACTTTCATTCGCTCCTGTTAACAATAAACCAAAGCTATTCACTAAAAACACTTTTCAAGATTGTTCAATTCCTAGTGTTTGATTTTCATGTGATATGCACTTTTTAATTATAGCATTTAGTTTTTCATATTATTAATTTGACCTATCATTCACACATCACTTGTTCAATCAAACTCATCTCACAGTTTGAAGTATTATTGTCATTTTCACTGCTTTAACTGCAGAGACCACTGTCAGCAGCTGCGAGGACATTTATTAATACTCTCTTTTCAGTTTTGGTTCACGTCATGGCTGCTGGCCGGTGCCTCATCCATCAAATCAGTTTAGTCACGGCCCATTTGATTTACTCACCTGCTCTTGCCGATTCTTGTTTAATGCTCAAAATGTTTTATATTTATAGTTTAGGCTCATAAAATGTTAGCATTAATCACAATTTGTCACCACTTGTTCATACTACCATTTCTCTTTCTATTTGTTCCTTCTACTTTGCCCTCTCTTTTCAGGAAAACATCAACATCGATGAAGCGGCTAACTGCCTGGTGAAACACATCATTGCCAGTGAGAACGACATGCTCCAAGCTGAAGTGCCCGACACCATCACCCCGCAGCTGGAGAATGACAAAGGCAGGACATGCTCCTCCTGCTTCAGATCCCAGTGACAGCCCCAGACGTCCTTTTGTATCTCATTACACAAAAAAAGTTTAGTTTTTCTGTAAGCAGGAAAACTACTTTGGCAGATTTTTTTTTGTAAGCATGTATGCCAACCTCATTCCTGTATGGTAGTGTGAGTGTGGAGAGGGAGAGACAGGCAGCTGGCTCAAGACATGGAGACAGAAAGAGAGCTGGATGCAGCTGTATGCGCTTGTCAAAGACAAGGTTACCCTCTGGGCGACTTCAAGCCTTGACACTGGCACTTTGGTTACCATGGAGACACCGTTAATGAACCCATGCACAGAGAGATCGCAGCAAATCACAGAGTATCAGTATGTGTATCTGTACTGAGGTCTGCAGAGCTAATCTCTATTTACTCTTTTTTTCTGTGTCTGAGTTTTCTCTGCTTCTTTCTCCCTTCACATCCCTCCCTCACAGCATTTATTTTTATTTTTTCAGATGTCATTCTGTACTAATAAGCAGGCAAAAAGCAACAGAAATATAGTTTTCCTCCTGATATGCAAAGCAACTCAATTTGAATCCTGATAACACTACAATTTCACCACTAGCGATGGTTTTATTACATCTGGTTCTGTTTTGGTCATTTTATAACACTGTCTTTTCCTGTCTTCCCTCATGCACATTTTCCGGCTTTAATGTATAACAGATTATATTAATGTAGTAAAAGTGCCTTTTTCCAATACAAACCATCTTATTTAATTTCCTAAAAATATATATCCACTACATATTTTATTTATAAGTGCACTTAAAGTACCTTGCTTTTCATCACTGAGGTAGAACTGCACTCATGTATATTGCAAAATATCAAAAAGTACATTGTGTGTGTGAAAAAATGACATGTTAAAGCAAAGATTCATTATGTTGTTTCCCTATTAATTCAATGGTTTTATATTCAATTTATAATATTTGTAATATTTGTAATTATGGGATTCATGCGTATGTATGCAAACATGTACATATTATATACAGTATAATGAAACTGATTATAGAACCAAAGATGTATCCAGTTTTCAACATGTTCATATGAATAAACCATAGCTTTACTGACCAATGTCTGGATGTGACTGTGTGTTACAATGTGTGCACACACAGGTGTTTTCAATCACTGAGGCTGATTGGAGCAACGATGGTTAAGGTGTAAATAGTCCCGCCCCTAACAGGTGCAACAAATGAAGAGGCGCATTAGAGAGCTGTCCGTCAAGATCAGTTTGTGAATGCCCAGAAACACCTGGGACAAAAGTTAAGCATCATTGTTACTCTGGTACAATTGTAAAAATATGCTCTTTTAAAATACTCTTTGTTTGTGTTTAAAAGTTGATTTTCTGTTCATCTTTTAACATTGATAATTAAATGTTTTATCTACAAATCAGGTTTTCCCATACATAGTAGATTCAAATATTTGTTAAAAGTTATTCAACATAAATTAAGATGTCGCTCCAGTGGAGAAAATCTGATTTAAAGCGGTCTCTGGTGCAAATAATATCAATTTAAGGCTTCTATAGGTCTGTGTTCTTTAGTCACATTTCTTGTGACTAGATCACGCTTGATTGAAATTCCAATTTCATGGCAAATTTACTAGATAGGTTCCAGCTATTTCAAATAAGAGAGATGCTACAAGGGCAGAATAGATTGTTTTAGTCTTGTAATAAACCACATTTCTGTAAAATGGAAACGTTTTTCCACCAGTGGCTTATCAGGTCATAGTTCTATTTGCATATGTTAACGAATGCACCATTCTCCAAATCATTCACCAATACAATCAGCTAGCGTACAACCTGATTCGTGATTAAAGCTACATCATTTATCTGGCTTACATTATAAATAAACAGTGTTATATTTTTTGAATCTGCGTACTAAAAAATCAGGCTGCAACATTATTATAAATCCACAGATGTAATCAGAGCATAACAAATTCAAATTGATGCAATTTTAACTTCTGGCACTGAACCACAGAATGTATTTCCAATGAAATGTCAGGCTTGTGGACAAACATTTATTCATTCCTTACAGAAGGGGATTATGTTTTTCTCATAGTATTAGTAACCGGTCCCTCCCGTCAATATGCTGAAAATCCGATTTCACTGAGAAATATTTCAGATTCCAGTACAAGTGTTCTTGTTTGTGTATTTATTTTCCTGATGACCTGACTTTCACCTGCCATGGGACTGAAGCCGACCTGCAGTAAACCGTCGTTACTTTCTCGACCTCTAAGGTGTCTGAAAACACATCTTGAATTTCTTGAGATTGGCAACCATTTCTTTGGGATCAAAAACAGCTTCCAGTAGGGATTTCTCAGCATGGCAAAGAACATGTGTTGACTACACTACCACACTATTTTTTATAATGATCTAGTTTCAGTGACTACCACTGGCAATAACCAAAAGAAAACCCAAGAAAAGGGCCATTTACTTAGATTTCCTTCTTATGTATGCTTTTAAAATCCACCAGATCCAATTTTAGGCAAGGTGTTGCTTGATTTTAACATACTGTACCAAAGCGTTAATGTCCTGTAACCCACCCTATTGCAGCCTTTTCCTCCACTAGACCCTTCCTTTCTGTCTGCCTCAGCCTGACACTCATTATGGCTTCCTGAAGATAACATGTTATGCCTCGTTTAACAATGTCGTTTCTTTTCATCCAGGCGAGACGCAGACACAATCTATTGTTTATCAGAGGCTCCATTGGATATCGGTTCAGAGGTGAGGGCATGGGCTGGAGAAAGACAGTGGCGCTCTCTAATTTGTAATAATTAGATTAGATTTTCAGCATTGATGTAGCAATTTGTGAGAGAAAACACAGGGCAGAGGGAGCAGGGAGAGAAGTTATGAGGGAAGTGTCCTCTGCTGTTGTGTGCCAGAAGCCAACCCCCTTCTCTGTACACCCACACAGGCAACCTCCACACACACACACACACACACACACACACACACACACACACACACACACACACACACACACACACACACACACACACACACACACACACACACACACACACACACACACACACACACACACACACACACACACACACACACACACACACACACACACACACACACACACACCATCACACACACACACACACAGAAACACAGATGATCAGAAGATTTCACAGATTTATCTCTCGCTCTCTGCTGGTCTCTAAGGCAACAAGCTGCCGAGGGAGTGATAGTTTCGTTCCTCTTTACTTACAGGCCCTGTCTCTGTAGTCTTAGATTCCTTAACATGGAGAGAAGAAAACGAGAGAAAGAATGAAGGAGAGAGGAACCAAAACAAGGGACTGTAATCACAAGACTTCACGGTCACACAGGTTAAGAAGGAAATCAGCACGTGATTTCAGGATGACATGAAAGGCTTTCCCTCTCTTTTGCAGACACACACTGACTCATGCACTCACATGAGAATATTTCACACACCAATATACACACAGCTTGACCTGTCAGTGCTGTCAAAATTATTGCGTTGTAAATTGTTCAAATGTTCCAATGAAGAAATCCTTCAGAGTCCAAAAAGTAAATCCAGCAACTTGTTCTCATATGAAAAATTACCTTCTGAAGTTAAAGGGTAATAATTTTGCAGCATTGACACATAAGTATAAATGAGTGCAGCAATAAAACAGCTGTAGCGTAAGTTGCAGTGCTACTTTATGGTCGATAAACATCGAGTGGTGTTGGCAGTGGAGGCTGTGGCAGGCGTACTCTGGCTGTGAATTAAACGGCCGGTAAAAAGGAATCAATAGCAGCCAGGGTAGACTCCAGATAAAGGAAAATAGCGGCTGCACCTCCATCTTTGATCGATAAGCGTGAGGGTTTGCCTGTGTGTGTGTCTGAGTGTGTGTGACCTCACACAGCAGAAGTCTCAGTGAGTTGAGTGCTATGTGGAATATCAAAGACCTACTCGTGATGACTCATCATTCACAACCAGCTCGGCAGGAGACCGAATCCGCTTCAGTAACAGACCTTGGATCACACACGCATATGTACTATTGATTACACGTGTGGATTTGTTTACACTAGCAGCATTGACAGAGTGATATCATTTATACATTTTTTCCACCAATACCCGCCTTAGGACTTTTAGTTTTGATGGCAGGTACAAGACTGTTTTGTTAGTTTTTCACAAGGTCATTCAAATGTCAATGCAAAGAAGAAGTTATTCCCCTTGGAACATTATAATTTGTAAAGCGTTTCGGCCCAGTAAGTGTTAGTGACTAATTTACATTGGTAATGCCAGAATTTGAATTTTCTTTGAATTAAGTCAAGCACAGCAAGGTATTATGGAGAAGCAAATGTTGTTTTTCCTATCAAAAAGTATAGACAGGTCTTTCTTATACATGTAATGAAATTGTACTTCTTTGTAGGGCTGTGCAATTAATCGTATTTTAATTGCAATTACGATTTTGGCCTGCCACAATTACAAAAACAACATAATCGAAAAAAACGATTATTTAGCTTTGCTAGGTTGTGACAGTGCACTGCAACATATTTGATCAAATTAATTTTAGTCTAATTTATTTTTATTTATCATATTTATATATGTTTAGTAGCTTGTGGAAGTGCGCTCCAAAATATTTGTTGATCTTGTTTATTGGTATTTATTATTTTGATATTATTTATTTAAATATATCATTTATTTAATTTATTTTTGTATTGGTTTTTCAGTTTAATTATACGTTCAGGGTAATCAACAGTTAAAAAGATACTGTTCAAATTATTATTTGTTTTAAAGTTCAATAAATTGATGTTTTCAAAGTCAATGAATAATCGTATTTAATAATCGTGATGTCAATTATTGACCAAAATAATCGTGATTATGATTTTTGCCATAATCGAGCAGCCCTACTTCTTTGTTATATCTACACCAGGATTTCACTGTGTTATTGTTTTGTTTTTTTGCAACACTATATTGCTGACATCAGTGTAGTGTTAGTTTCACCTGATTTGCATAAGTGTCAGACAGAGCAAACATTTTAAAGTAACTGGATGAACACATTTTTTGAACCCTTTGAAAGAAAACACAGCTATTAAATCTAACTGACATCCTACCCTACACACACTGCCTCCTGCTTTAACAGTACACTTTACAAAAGGAAACATAGATGAATGCCAACATCTAATGGTACAATAAAAGACTGAGAAATCCCTGAAGAGTTCAGTGGATTGTTTGTGTATATTTTCCTTTAAAGCCATTCAGGAGTTTCACTTTTATTCATCGACCTACTTTAAAATGGGCATCTTTTTTAGTTCACTGTTTTCAGCAACAGCGTGCTATTAATCAACTTACATGCATTTATAAACAGGTAGTCACAAACATTCAGGTTCACGGAGTTAAAGAGGCACACTGAAATGGTAAAAAAAACACAAATTGTAGTTTAACCGACTCATCAAAGACAGCTTTGGATCACTGCCCGATTTTAAAAGTTGGCATCGTCCCATAAGTCATAAATGTGGTTCCACACTGCCACACAGACGATCAGAGACTGACAGAGCCTGCTCTCTATTTGAACAGACTGTGTATATGAAGTGACACAGTGGCTCAGTGATTAGCTCTGTCAACTCACAGCCAGAGAAAACTCACACACTTAATGTGCAGAGTTTGCATTGGCTAAGGTCCTCCAAAGATCCATTAACGTTGGATAAAAGTGGGACTCTTACAGGTATGGCAGTCTAAAGTTTATATTACCCCTGTAAATTGGTGACCTTTTAAAGGGAGGTCTCTAGTCTGTGATTGGAGGGGCCCAGCCTTCAAGAAAACAATACATTGGTGAGAGAGGAAAATGATTGAAAGTCTAATTCAAGGCCATTTGTTTCTCATTCAAAAGTGACTCCAGTGGAGCGATGACATGTGTGTGTGGTCTTGTGCCGTGGGGTATTCTATTTTGCATTCATTTTTTGGGGGAAATGCTAAAATAACAAGAATATGATTTATATTTGTGAATAAATTCAGAGTACAATCTGAGGCAATACTGATGTGTAATAAAACAAATATATTGTGTCTTCCCTGAGGGATATTTCACTTTTTCTTACACATTTTAAGTTTGGTTCAATGTAATTTACTGCCCAGACTGCTGTCCAAATATCAGCAGCACTGTCTGTCGTGGGAGCATCACCTTTTACATTGAGTATGACACACTGGTGCAGAATATAAAAAATGGTCCTGCTGATTTGTACTACATCTCGTGTTACACCAGATTGTTCCGTTAATTGCTGTTTTTCATTCACTGATTCTCTATTCGAGGTGCACAATGCCACAATGTCCTCTGCGGAAACAATGGGGTTATATTTGTATCACATTATCATATAATTACACCCAATGTTTCCAGCTATTATGGCCAAAGGAGGGAAATGTCTGTATAATTTATGTCAGTATGGATTTAATGGTTTCCACTTTATAACAAGTGTCTTTCTGCACAGGAAGTTGATTGCTGCAACATCGTTGTTTGTCCCTGGGATAATTTTGGCCAAGGCTAGTGTGTGTGTGTGTGTGTGTGTGTGTGTGTGTGTGTGTGTGTGTGTGTGTGTGTGTGTGTGTGTGTGTGTGTGTGTGTGTGTGTGTGTGTGTGTGTGTGTGTGTGTGTGTGTGTGTGTGTGTGTGTGTGTGTGTGTGTGTGTGTGTGTGTGGCATGTTTGCTCACGCTCTTTGCCATGGCAGGGAAAAGGCTAGTTAGAATATTGGTCAGCAATGCCTTTCCCATCTGTGCCAACTGTCCCTGTGTACAGAATAACCAAGGTCACATGTAAATGTGACCTTGTGCTGAAATTGATCTTTGCTGTGTGTCACTGTGTGTTTTGTGCATTCTATTTTACACACATTCAAAAAAGTCTCATGTATATGTACACTCACACACTGTGAGTGTCTATGGATAACGTTGAACAGCTGTGGTTCTTTCTGTGGTGCCTTGCAGCGCTATCTAGCAGTGCATGTGCTGCATTACACAAACAACCTCCCACATAATCTGGCCAGTGGCTACACAAACACACAGACTTCCAATTTAATGGGTGAACTAGAAGTTTAAAAAGATGGGTATTGCTCTGCAAAATACACATTCTGTGATCTCAGACTGTAAGACTTTCCACATCTGCAAAACTTTAAACACTTGACTTTTGTCCCTTCTAACTCTACTATAAATACCAAGATGAAGAAAAGGCTTCCTGTAGGTACCTGCATAAGGTTTGCAACAGGGAGTCATGGATGTTGACGTGTTGGGAGGTGTACTGCATCGATGGATGGATGGAGAGTGGGAAAATGGTGAGGAAGGAGGTGGGCGGATGAGAGGTAACTTGCCAGGCAGCGTGGGAGTTTGAGGGCATGTTAAAGAGTTGTGTCTATGAACATGTGTGTGTATGTGTGCCTGCTCTCTGTGTGGGCGAGCGAGCATGGGACCAAGTGATCGCTCACATGGATGCAGTTGTCATAGCAACAGAGGATGTCGTCTTGTTCCGCAAGATCTCAACTGTCCCAGAATCCGACAGACCTCCTCTCTCTTTTCTGTTTCTGTCTTCCTTTATTCTTCTATTTCTCCTGTTCCCATGTTCTGTTTTCTTTGTACCAAAACATCTGCTCTCTCTTTGTTATGCCTCCACCTCTAATCTTTTCTGGTCTCTCTCCTTTGCTTTTTTGTAGATCCCTTTTTCTCTCTACCTCTTGCCCCATTTCCTTTCCTCCTACTCTATCTCACTCCTCTCTGGCTGTAAAAGATATAAATAGAGGTAATAAATTGCAGTGAGGCTGCCAGGGTTTAAATGTGTGTGTGGGTGTGTTGTGTGGGTGTGTGTGTGTTTGTTTGTATTTTGGCTCTAATGACCTGCGTAGACTCACTGGTGGGATATCCCTACATAGAGAGCTGTAATTTATAATACGGCCCTCCCTCCCCCTCTCTCTGCATTACATGGTAGAAACACGGCCCATTAATTTGCAGCTTTAACGCTTCAGCATCAAACACAGATGCTGCTTAACTCTGACAGGCTTGTGACCCTCAGGCTTTTCTAGTATCCCACCGGTGCTCGAGTTTGTACCAAAGCTAGATAAATTGTCATCACAGACAAACAGAGATTTGTAACCTTCTGAATAGCAAATAGTGAAGCATAGCCAAAGCGACTGAATATAGTAGTAAATCCCTCATCTCAACAAATAGTACACAGGAAAGAAATTCTACAGTATACATTGAATTCTTCGGTAAAACAGAACTTGTTAAATTTGATGTAAGATTATAATATGCCTCAGCCCATAGTTTCGTTTTGGTTTTGTTAGGTTCAGTCTAGCTTAACAGCTAAAGAGCAATAATTTCCCTCAGGAATTGACGAAGAGCAAAAGAGAGCTAAAAGGAGAGTTACTATTAGACTTTATGTTGCTCTGTCTCTGCTGCATGTGTGCTGAATATAGGCAAATGGTTGCTAACAATTTGGCTATCAGTACTTTATAAAAGATACAAAAAAAAAGGTTTTTACAGGGTGTTTCACTTTCCCGAGCTTTAAGAAAGATATTTGTAATGCTGTTTTTAATTCCCATACATACAGAGTAAACATATCAGCTTGCAAATCAAGAATGCAGTGTGCGTGTCAGTGTAGAGGCATTTGAAATCTTTTTCTTCCCAAGACCAATTGCCCTGACCCAGTGCTACTGGTTGTAGTAACACCAGCAGCACTGAGAGTCAAATGAATGCAACACATCACATGCAAGGTCAAGGAATGTGACCTGCATCAGATAAATCATCTAATCCTTTTCCTATGTTCAGTCTATAATAACACTCCGGCACCATGTTTACACTCACATCCTGTCAGCTGACATTCTTTTACAGATCACACTCCAGTAGTTATTGGACACTTATGACAGTGAAACTATAACATATCAATAATTGAACTCAGGGTTTGTTTATTGTATTTCTTTAAGTATACCTTTCATGCATGCAAGTGACTGTGCATAGAGATGACCTCAGGTTCATTATCTATTAGCCTTATAACAGGGACACTAATTACACTGTATGGTTATTAATCAGTAGATGAATGATGGCTGATTCATGTCAGAGTGGTGTAATTTAAAAATGTCTCTTGAAAGCAGTACTGTATTATTAACTATGGATATCATTAGCATGTATTATCACAACCTGATAATATTATACACTTTAAAAAAGTAAATCCGGCACCACAGGGAAATCCTTTTTTTTTTTTGACAAAGGGACACTCAGTTAAATTAAATTCTTCTCTCTGAATTTCTAAACTGTCAATTGTGTTACCAGGCAGTCACCAATTACATCCAAATATCCGCTGAAAGCAATGTGTCTGTTTGTCTCACCTTTACCATACCTCTGTGCCGTGCCCTTTGCTTTATTATTTTTCCTCCTTAATCAAGTATTTTGCGCTCTATCACACACACACACACGCACACACACACGCACACACACACACACACACACACACACACACACACACACACACACACACACACACACACACACACACACACACACACACACACACACCACACACACACACACACACACACACACACACACACACACACACCTCGCTGCACCAGCACTGCGAGGGGGACCCAAGTTCCCATCAGCAAAAACATGTCGGTTTGCTATCCTCGCTCCAAAATGGTGGAATGAGCTCCCCATTGAAATCAGGACAGCAGATAGCGTGCACATCTTCCGGCGCAGACTGAAAACTCATCTCTTTCGACTCCGCTTCGAGCGATAGAAGCACTAACAAAGAATTGCTAACAAAGCACTTATATACTAATAAAGGACTGGCTTATCTAAAGCCAGTTGAGTAGCACTTGAAATGTTTTAGCTCTATGAAACCTGATGTACTTATATGATTCTGTTTTCTTCAAGTTTGTATCTTGTTGGTCGAATGCACTTATTGTAAGTCGCTTTGGATAAAAGCGTCAGCTAAATGTAATGTAATGTAATGTAACACACACACACACACACACACACACACACACACACACACACACACACACACACACACACACACACACACACACACACACACACACACACACAGCAGGCAATATGATTTATAGCAGTATTAGCAAACAACGTCTATCCCTGGACCAACCTGAGACCTGACAGCATAGTCATTTGTCAACATTTACAGAAATGAAAGATAGTATATGGAGACATAATAAAGGAATGAATAATATAAAGAAAATAAAGATGATGAAAGATTTTCTTAATGTAACTTTAGTATAATACATGCAGGTTCTACTTTTGTAGAATTATTGGGGTAGGTGGTGGATGAAAACCTCTCAATGTTTTCAGTATCAGTTTTGGAAGAATTGTAACATTTTGGGCATACACTGCTTTGCTTGGTACTGGTATTTAGTAAAACCAAGGCTCACCAACAACAGGGAACTGCATAATCCATCATAGAGCACTTAAATAAACAATAGTAGTTCAATCTGAGATAATGGTGCGATTTTATAGAAAAGGCTAGGACTGACGGCACTAATCAGTTACTGGCACAAACAAATAGAAACCATACAAACAGACTATGTACATACATACATATTACATGCATGGGAAATGGCCACAAAACGGCTCCACGTACTGAAGGAAAAGTGAGAAAATAAGAAACAAAGGCAGTGAAAAAGGGAGTCTGAGGGATGACTCCGGAGGGATCGTGACAGTGAGGCGTGATGAGGGGATGAAGAGGACATGATGATGGTAAAGAGAAGAGAGAATATCGTTAGAGAGAGTTTGGATGATTCCTGAGATTCGCAGCATGCCAGTGCAGCCTCTGCACACATCTGTCTGTTCATCCCATGGGGGGATCCACACAGAAACATCTGTCTCCTCACACAGGCCATATGCCATGTAACACAAGCCCTCTCCATCCCCCAGTCTGGCTTTCATGTATTTGTCTCTTTCTGTCCCCATGTCGTTGTCTTTGATGGAGCGCCAGTGGCTGGCAGAGGCTCCTTCTGCACGGCGTCATGCTCTCACTGCTGATGCAACAGTCCTTTACAAACCAACTCCCACTTACACACACTGAGATGCCCACAGAGGAGAGATAGATTTGCTGTCATGAAATGGCAAAGCTAAAAAAGCCAACTGCTGACATTACAGAGTTCAGTTTTTTATAATGATTCCTTTGGATCAAAGGGTGGCTTTAGTTTGGGGAATTGGCCTTAATAACTGAACATCAACACACACTCATTATTATTGTGATGGTCCGCATTTGACATTCTGCTGTAGGCCAGCATCTTTTTAACTTTCCCAAAAGCATTGAGATCATTAATCCTAAAGGAACAATCCATATTATTACATACTCCCTAAATTAGATTACTTGGCCATTGTTTTTGCTGTCATTTAGGGAGTCTACTAAATATAAATGACATGTAATCAATTTCTTTGCTCCTCTTTAGACTCAACATTTAAAATCACTGAGGGAGAAAATAAGGACACAGCTTGCTAGTACTCGACTTGACATAACATATAGAGTAGTTGAACGACTGAGATCTTCTGCTTGTTGTTCTAACAAGAAAAAAAGACATGACCTTAACACAAGTGAGGCACACATTTTTGACACAATTAACATAATTAAACTTGCTGTTTGTTGATGTTCAACATTCCTTTGTATCTCTGAATTGGAAATTATTCTGTGAGTTTTGAAACCCATTTACACAATTGCCGCGTTCACACCGGAGTACTTTTCACCGTACTTTTCGCGTTTAGTTCCGTTAGTGCCTGCTGAGAGATGGTACTTTCCTGGGGGAAAAAGTGCCCCAGTTCTGATTGGCTGGGCGAATTGCAAACCACGCCCCGTAAAACTCTGAAATGTTTTGTAGAGCCGCCATTTTATTATCCTCGCATTAGCATTATTAGCATTAGCATTCGCCTAGCGCACAAACGCAGAGAGACTAACTTATGGCAACACAAAATAAAACATGGGAGCGGTGGAGATGAGGAGGTGTCGGCGTTCTGGCGATTTACTCGGAAGGCTTCAGTAGACGCTGCTGGGAGTCCCAGCAGCTTCTACTGAAGCCAGTCCCCAACTCCGGGGACTTCCGGCCGGGGACTCCGGGTGGCAGTATACGCTGTGAAGTTGTTTGCGGCCTGCCAGTAAACCCAAAGCAGAAGAAGACGAAGTGACGTCAGCGGCTCATTTGCGTAATCTTCCCTTAGGGAATTTATTCCGGTGTGAACGCGATCTGTACTAAGTGCCCTGGGGTAATAAGTGCCGGGGCACTGAGTGCCGGCACTGAGTACGGCAAATTACTTGGTGTGAACGCGCCTAATGTCGACACAAAGGTTCTGAACTAGGTAGCTCACACACAGAACATGCTTCTTAAGACTTTTTAAGCAATACAATTCAGTGTGTCATACGTATGGGTTGTGCTCAAGGCTTACAGTTTTACGCCGCCCTTGGCCTATTCAAAAGGGTTGGATCATGCACCACCCGGCTGGGACGCTAATGGCGCATTTCCACTGCAGGGCCTCGCACAGCTTAGTACGGTATAGTTAGGCCTTGGTAGGCCAGGCTCACTTTATGCTGTGTTTCCATTACAGTTTAGGAACTGGGGTAGTAACTATAGTAACGCAGTGTAGGCGGAGCCGTGACGTCATCTTCAATGCGAAACACAAAACCAACATCAGCCGTTAGCTGTTAGCCCTAGAGCTCACAGCTCCTCATATCTGTTCAGAAACTAGATAAAAGTTAAACAAGTACAAACCACAGACTGTCTGTGTCATGGCGAATACAGTCGCTGGTTTATTTATGTCTGTATAGGCCGTTGTTGTGAGTGTGGACGGTCGGAGCATATACAACGTTAGCTTAGCCGATCTCCATTCAGAAAACACGCATTTTAAAAGGTTTTTCGCCTGCCGTCTTGTCTGCAGACTTGTCAAAGCATTAATTCATGGTTTTTACTAACCGGTATCAGCATGTTGTTACTTCGGCATCATTTTGAAACGTGTATTACAATTAAATCACGGTAAAATATGTTCATTTTGTTGTAGTTGCCAGCGATTCTCTCACTAGTTTAGCATACTCAGCCCGGTTGTTGGCCCGGAAAGAACCTCGATTTTGGAGAGCCAGAAAAACTGTGAAAAAGTACCCGCTAGCTGGAACTACGCCTAGTGGAAACGCAACCAAAAACGGGCCGGGCACGGCACGGCACGCTTAAACCGCGCTCCGCACTGGAGTGGAAATGCGCCATAAGTGACATAAATCAAACACACCTACAGGGATACACAGCTATGTAGCACAGCTAACAAACAATCAGGTGCATGTAGGGCTGCTCAATTAATTGTATTTTAATTGCAATTACGATTATGGCTTGCAACGATTACGAAAACAACGTAATCGAAATAAAACGATAATTTTTTTATTATTATTATTACTTTCTTTTTTTCTTTTCAAATTAAAAGATTTTTTAATTGTTTTTTCAGTTGAATTATACTTAAAGGGGTAGGTAAGTTTGAGAAACCGGGAGATACACTTTTTGTTATATTCCATGGAATGCTCTTAACATCCCGATAGGCAGCAATGAATATCTTAAGTGCTTTGACCAAAAATCCATAAAAAAGATTAATCTGTGGAAGCCGTAGTACTGTAAAAAGCACGACCAATCATTTTAGGGCTAAAATAACTGGATGGCCTACCTGCCTGTCAGCGTTCCATCTGTGCACAAGCTTATCTCGTGCCCTCATTGGTCATGTGCGCGTTCGTGTGTGTTGGAGGAGGGGCTCTGTAAGGAAGTGGCAGATTTTTTCCGGCTGTGTATTTTCAAATTTTAGCGCACTCGAGTTGGTTTCTCCAAAATTACCTACCCCACCTTTAAAGTTCAGGGTAATCAACTGTTAAAAACATACTGTTCACATTTTTAAGTAAATGGATAATCGTTTTTAATAATCGTGATATCAATTATTGACCCAAATAATCGAGATTATGATTTTTGCCATAATCGAGCAGCCCTAGGTGCATGCTGGGTGTGGCTATGCTAATGGGATGACGTCCAGCTTCACATTCGTGTTTTAAACTTTAAAAAATAATGGGCGCGATGGGCCAAAGTGGATTATTTACATGACGCAATGGTTTTGCAATGAAGAGGGCGGATTTTGTTTGATGTTCTTCTTGGTGGTCAGACTGCCGCGTTCAAACAGGTGAGTAGCTACAAGTGAACAAACTCAGTGTCCAAAATACAGCACCCTTTTGTGATTTTGTGCACTACATTATGCCTAAACTGTGCTCCCTCTTTGCTGGTTGCAGCTGCAGTGTGATTATCTTGCTTGTACATGTATGTATTTAATGCCTTGGTGATGCTTTTTTAAATTTATGTTGCACCAGACATGATGTCCAATGCTTTTTTCCTGTTGATATTTGGCTATTGTTGTGAATTTGCATGGTTTTTCCTGATTTTTGGTGATGCTCTTTTGAGTAATATAGTTGTATAACTAGCATTCTGTTGTTTGCAAGTAGGCTGCAAAGGGCCTGTCTTTAGAATATAAATTACACTTTCTGCCGGATTTAAGTGCTTGGTGCAGTAATACGTTTTAAAGTTTGCAGTGGTATTCAAGTTTGTTTTTTAATACCTTTTTCTTCTTGCTGAACTTAAATGAGCTCCCCGGCTGTAAAGGTTGCTTGAATAAATTGTACCACAAACATCGAGACACAGAGCAATAAACACAGACACAGATTTGTTATGTACCAGTGAACATAAAGAGTGAACCACAGTTGTCATTGAGCTCACACAACTATGTATCTCAGGAATCAATGTAAGCCACGTCCCTGTCTTAAAGGGGATTTAGAGTTGAAGTCTACAACTGATAGGTCACACTGCACTGCCCAGCATGTATTCTCAGACACGAAGACACACACTTAACCTGTCTATTTCTTCCCGTCTTCCACATTCATGCATAATGCATGCAACTCTTTCATGGTTATTGGAAAGATAGGGAGAGAGAGAAAGCCTGTTTGAATGTGAGTGTGTGTCTGTTTGACAGAAACATGGAGCATAACAAGAAGAGAAAAGTTCAACTTAAATGAGGACCAGAGTTTATTTTCCCTATGTTCAGATGCTCTTCAGTCTCCTGTATTCCTCTCACCTCTTGTACACAGACACACCCACTCACAAAGCAGCCCTGTCACTCTACCTGTCTCAGACTGCCATTTCCCGGTGGTCCCATTCAGCAGTGAGCACTGGAAGACAGATGATGGCCTAAAGGCCCTGACACACCAAACTGACACCAAAGAACACGTCCCGACGGACCCGATTGTTGTGTCGCCTCACGTCTCCTGCGTCTTGGCCAAAAAGTCGCACTGGAACAGACCGCAAACACTTCAGCCGACGGCCAAGTAGCATGTACCAGAGCCGTATAATAGAAGAGTTACGACATCTCCGTTCACTCCAATGGACCAGTTTTTTTACAGCAATGGCGGATCGTGGAGCCGTCAATAGTTCCCCGGAAGTTAGCTTGCCGCTGACTTCCGGGGAACTATTGCCGCCAGCAACACAGTACAGTTGCAGCATAATAGACCGTTCGTGATGGACTTTTAAAGGTAAGAAGACGTTTAAAGATTTATATTGCGGATATTATCAGCACATCTGAGTCAAATGAACATGTGTATTAAAGGATGTTAGTGGATTATCCCTAAATCAGTAGATTTAGGGAACGTTTACAGATAACAGATTAGGCTAGGATACCGGATAAAGTTAGCAACACACGTTAACCATGAACAGCTATTAATCCGTTCTCCTAATGTTATTTCATCCAACGTTGTGGAATTAGAGAAAAAGGGCTTCTAAACGTGATTTTTTTGTGGGGTGGAGGAATATAATATTAGTTAAATATAACATTGGGGCACGTGTGATTGTAATGAGTGGAGGTGGAGAAATTACGATCTCCATTTTGGAGTAGACCTACAAGCTAGTATAATAAAGTTAACGTTACACAATAATAAGGAAGAGAGCTATTTGATATTAATTTAGAGTGCATATTTGAGACTTCCAATCAGTAAACAAAAACGTAATTTATGGGTGAGTGTTTTTAGTGTATTCTGTTGATTATTACCTGTCTGTATTATGTTGCAGCTCAGCTGATTTTGAAATGATGGCAAAGTGAGAGTGAAAACACAAGGTACATTTAATACTACTGTTGTATATAAGTAAGCATACTAAACATGTATTCTATCACTGTATTATATAAGTAATCTTGTTAGTGTATATTAGTAACCTACTGTATGGCAGGTGGAGGGGCAGTGATGTTACAGGTGTAGGACTTACTGGACATGTATACACTCATTACATACTGTACGTAAAATACGACCAAGAATGTGAGACAACTTTATACAAATTCATATCACATCCATTACTGATGCCATTTGTCATACTTTGTTAAACTCACAAATAATAAAGTTCCATAACTTCAGTTGGAAACAAAGACCACACCTTATCTCCCCAAGGCAATTTCCCATCCAATAGGTGTGCTATATAGGTGTGTATAACCCATTCTCCTGTCTGTTTCTCCCTCTTTCAGCACAAGAACCAGAGGGGGATTCAATAGAGCCTGAATACCTGCACTGAGACCCTCACCCTACACCCTGAGTCTCAACTCTCAGAGTTTTTCAAGCCTTTCCCTGTTATTTGTATTAAACCAAACATTAAGCTTCCCAATGGTGTGGTCTTCGTTTTGTGAAAAAGTGCAAATGCAGTGTTTGAATATGATTACCTCACATATTTTGTTGCGGCTGTCTGTTTTGATTGTTAAATTGCTCCTGCTGACTTGAGCTAGCCATTTTTTCCTCCTCTCTGTGTCAGTGGGGAAGCCGTACATTCTGATTCTTACTCCTTTCTCTGAGCGATTGGAGCATCCCCAGGCAGCACAGCAAACCATGGTGGAGACTATATGCCAGGACAACACGGAGGAAAAGGCACAGACAAACTGCATGACATGCTATTCAATGTTTATTGAATTCCATGTATTTACAATGGATGTTCCTAAAACAACACTTTTAACGTCATAATCATGTTGCTGCTAGTCCATTGATAGTCACCTGTTGGTCTCCTGTCCTTTCTGAAAGCCATAAAGAGTACATTAGTCATTTAGATTACTTATGTCCTCAAGTACCATGGGATTACTGAAACCACCATGAATTAAAAAAATGGTAGAAATGAATCTAATCAAAATTTTGAAGCATTCCTTGCCATCCCCTCCCTCTAAATATATCAATAGACATTAGGAAGTGATGCTCCTGACTACCATACCTGTTTAAGAAGATAATATTTGTTTTAAATAATTCAAAGCAATACACAACAGCAACAGGCTCTTTAACCAAGGCAACAGCCTAACATGTATATGTTAACAAGTAAACTAGCTGTTCACACTATTCCTAATATTATCCATAAATATTAGCAGATTCTATTTTATTTTTAAAACATATTGATGTAAATACATACACATATCTGTATGTTGTATAAATATTGCAAATCAAGACCTTTATTCACTGCTTATTACCAAAAATCGTAGTTCTATCTCCGGTAATCATGCATTCATATGTCCCGCCACGAACTTCCGGGGAACTATTGACTCTCCCTGAACCACGTGACGATCAAGCATTTTGGACTTCCGCTGTCGTAACTCTCTCTCTATATGGCGCTGGCACGTACGCACTGCGCATGCGTGAGTGGCAATAACTCTCCTTACCAGCAAGCGGCGGTAGTGTGTATTCTTAATTCAAAAGAGGCAACCGGAAGACAGACTGCGTGATAAAACAACAATTATAAAACGGACAAGTCAAATCAAGCAATCTGATTGGTTCTTAGCCGTGATATGATTAAGCAATAGCTCACGACAGGCCGTGGTATATGCTCATTATATCACAGCTGTGATATCACAGCTGTGATATAATGAGCATATATCACGGCCTGAAGTGAGCTGTTGCTTTTATAAAACGGTTACCAAGTGTGGCAATATGAAAGAAAAATACACACTCTAATTTAAATAGTTTTTATTCGTAAATAATGATGTTCAAAATAAAATAGTCCCTCCGTTGCCTTCTGCACGAAACATAGTGCGAGGTGGTTGCTATGCAACAACACTAACAGCTAGCGAACATATTAGACAGAGAGCGTTGATCCATTATTTGGCTATTTATTTACATTAATTTGTATGTTGCCGTTTATTGTGCACCCACGGAAAAACTGTCCAGCATCAGTAGAATGGCTTACGTGGTTACTTGTATAGGTTGAGGTTGTTCTAATCTAGGCTGTTGCTTGGCGTGGCGAGAATATTGCTCCACTTTCTCCGGTCCCCGAGATTCAGCTTCCAGTAGCTCTGGAGAGAGCTTTCGCACCTGTGGCCACTAACGGTCATAATTTCTCTGCTTTGTTTCAAGACCCGCATCAGAAAGCTTTTGAATGGAGGTACTTTTCCAGTTGGTCTACCTGCTCTTCACGTAGCTCTGCATGTCGTCGTTTAGGTGCTTTTTTTTCTGGAGATAGGCACTCCTCAATCCACTCCTCCATAGTAAGACCACCCCGGAGGTCGAAGTTAACCTTAAATGTTTCCATCTTACGCTTTGTAAGTTTGTTTCGTAAGCTTCGCGTCGGGCCGAACCACGCCCCTTAGCTGTGATATAATGACCATATACCACAGCCTGTCGTGAGCTATTGCTTAAATAGCGTGCGTTCCATTTTCACTCTCGTCCATCACAGACTGTTTCACATAACTCGATCGACTTATAATCGAAAACATGTTTAGTGCGATACTGGAAAATGAAAAATAATAGCCGTGTGTGTGCCTTCTTCACTTCCGTTTCGCTTCTCATGCACTGATTCGCTAAGCTGAACAGCCAATCAGAGTGATTTCTTTTGCCGACAGCCTTTTGCCGACAGCCTCCCGATTCAACATGTTGGGAACGGAAGGTGTTGGCACGGCCGAAAAGACACAACGTTGCTGGACACACCAATCTGAGTAGGGCGACAGGACGCTCATCGACGGCCGAAATCAGCCCGGTGTGTCCGGGCCTTAAGCAGCATTCAATAGGAGGAGAGGATGAAGAGGATGACCCGAAAGGCTTCACAATTCTCTAATTTCCCCTCCTCGACTCCTATCCTCGTGACTTAGTCTTTATAAATAAACCTTGATTTGATTTGATTTGATTTGATAGAAATGTTGGGTCAAAAATAATGCATACAATAACACAGATGCCTTCACCACGAATGGCTACAAAAAGATCTCATATCCCAAGCTTATCAACAAGCTAATGTTGCAGCTGAAATGTTCTCCAGAGGCCTGTACTACGAAGCTGGTTCAACCTAACCTGGATATGTTGGAGTTAGCCGGTTGGCCTAAGCCAAAACATACGCGCTGGCGCTAAGCTGTACTACGACGCTGGATATCAAGTGGATCGCTCAAGCCGCCGTGTCCTATCTAGTTAGGTGCGCGTTCACATGAAAGGGGTGGTATTTGGAGCATTCGACCAATCTCAAACACGGAGAAGCGTACTGACAGCGCAGCGTCATACTTCCTGAATGAAAAGTGAACTTTAATATTAGTCAAATATGAGGAAGTTAAACTTTAAACATCCATGACTTAAACACTTTATCCAGGATAAAAGCCACATAGCTGCACCTGCAAGGTGAATACAGCTGGTAAAAGAAAAAGTGTTTGAATGCGTACATTAACAGGTTTATGAAATCACTGCCCCGTCCAAGACACGAGTGGATCTGACTTTAATTAGGAGAATTTGACTCGAGTGTTTCGTCAACTTAATGTGTTGCTTAAAATAATACTTCTGCATACAGTATGTGACACTGTGAGTGTTGCACGGCCAGATACGGCTCAAGAAGCTGACTCAAATAAGGAAATATATGATATATTATGATGTGATATGATATGAATGATAATGGGACACATCTACGTCTGAACTCACAGTGCCGCGGACTGTACTTAATGTTACTCTGATCCGGTTACTTATGTCGTGGCAGATATTTAAGTAAGCTTTCTTAACGCTAATGTTATAATAGTCAGATTGCTCTGAAGATGGGAGGGGATATTCTATTAATTTTCACGTTCACACAGTCAGTTGATTTTGGCCGGCAGTCTTTCCTGCAACGGCAGTTTTTCTGTATTTCCTCTATCCTGTAATATGAATTGATCGCTTTAAACTCCGCACACGGAGCTCTGATTGGTCAGCAGGCAGTGCTTTCACTGAGTTGATCTCTTAGCCTGCCACCTAACCTGCTCCGGAGCAGGTTTGCCGCTCAGCATAAGTTACCATGGAAATCTAGCCTGCTAAAAAGAGAACCAGGGTCGTAGGACCGGAAAGCCCGAGATTTCCCTGAATTTAGCCGGCTAAGCGAAAATCCAGCTTCGTAGTACAGGCCTCTGGTCACAAAGTCAACCTCACATGATGATGTGATACCAGTTTTCAAGCACAGTAAATATTCTCTTCCCAGAGTATATGATGGGACCAAGGTGATGATGTAGTACATGGTTTTAATAATAGCCTACTTTTGCTTTTCAATGTTTGCCATTTCAAACCATGAGCTGGTTCAAATATTATTTGCCTTAATTTACAATATGTTCTCATTTGTTTTATCACTACAGTTTTTAAGCTTTTGTGCTTTTCCTTACCATAGTCCACTTTGGACTATATGAAATATTTCAGCATTGCACTTTTATCACACTTGAAATGTTCTCACTTGCTTGGTTTCAAAACATAACAAATGCCATAATCTGTTCATTGGGACCATAACATCAATGATATTTTTCATTGCTGTTGCCGGCCACTATTGCTCATGTAAACCTACTACTGCTGCGCCCCCTGTAATCTCAGATGCACCCCAAGCCATTTTGTTCTGGAACCGGGCCTGTACATGGCCATATACTAAACAAAATACAGAGCCCATTCCGTGTCCTGTTATTGTTTACTTCCTCTCTGCCTTCTTCTGGTGATTTATCTGACGTCCAGCGCTCCGTCTTTTAACCTATTTTCCTTTTTCTTTCTTGATCCTCCTTAGCAACCTTCATTATAGTCCTTGACAGTGGTCTGTACTGTATTAACAACGTGTCACATGTTAAGAATTTACAATCAGAATCGAGTATTCAACTAAGCCGTGAAAAGTTGTTAGTAGCCTTAATGGCCTAAACAGTTGTTATGCTATACCACATCGCCCTTCACTGGATGTATAATGAGCTGCACTAAACTACATTTTAGCATTTAAAATACCTAGCCATTCAGTTGCGGTTATTTTGGTGAAAGTAACTCAAAAGTAATATAAAAGTAGTGTAACTCATTACATTTCAGAGACAGTAATATTGTAATGTAACTTATTACTTTAAAAAGACAGTAATATGTAATATATTACATTTTGGAAATAACTTGCCCAACACTGCACAGGAGGTACAGTCAACATGTGTGTCTGTGCGGAACAATACCCCCAACCTGTAGTTCCATGAGTGAATTATGATAAACAGTGATCACTACAATTTACAAGTATTAAAAGTAAGCATAGGACACCAAACCAACTGAGACCTGTCTGTCCGCCGCAGCTATGCACTGTACAACACGCACCTACACACTGTACCACACACACCTACAGCTCCTACCTAAAGCATATAATCAGGCTACAGCCGTTGTGTGGTTTATTATGTGAAGCACTAATAGTCTTAGAAAAATATCGACTCTTTGTTTGTAGATATCTACTAATCTACAGCATACAAATAAAGAAAGTAATGTTGTAGGCCTGTTATACTGAGTGATATATAATATACACACACTGCTCTGCTTTCTGCACAGACCTCACAGCTGTTCTCACTGTAAACATCGCGTCGCCGTTCAAGCAGTTACTAAAATAATATCCAGGGGATGCATGCAGAGCTGTCATTGGCTGAGATAAGTCCGGCCGTGAAATGCATCTGCGGAGGAGCCGTGGAGGAACCATCAGTGTATCCTCGATTATAGCTCTTCCAGAGAGCCTGCTCGATGCTCGATGCTCGGTCCTCGATGTGCATTTAGAGAAATGAGATGTCCTTCAACATGGCACGCTGAAATCCATTTCCGGGTCACTACCGGAGGACCGCGAGGAGTCGAGGAGGGGAAATTAGAGAATTGAGAAGCCTTTCTGGAATGAGGCTGAGGTGGGAGGCGAAAAGATAGAGTACATCTGGAGATTACAAACGTGGAACAAGAGTTTGTTGGAAATGGGAGGTGATTGTAAAGGAGAGGAGAGAGGAGTGTAGCCTATAGAAAGAGATGAGAATGGTGGGTGCGTTTCACCCAACAATGCAATTATTATACTTTTTGTTAGAGGGAAAGACTTCTGATCAACTGTTATCACCATCTTTGTCCTCACTATGTAGTAGGAAATGACAGATTTGAACAAGTGAGAAGTGAAAAGAAATCGAAATGTAGAGAACAGTCAGTGTGAGTGTTTAATTAAGTTTAAGGTTTAGAAGTTGGTGCCGTAAAATAAGATCCCTTCACACTTTCTGCTTGCTTTGCACGATCCTGCAAAGACTCCCTAAACTCTCCAGAATCATCCAGGACTAACGGGGAGAAAAGATAATGTTTGCTCAACATTTACGGGTTGAGAGATGAGGGCAGTTTCTACAGGGAACCGGGCAGCGCAGCCTAAGATGGAGCATAATGTAATGTTGAACGTGACAACATTGACTGGCTCAGGGAATTTGCTGCATTATTCTCAGAGGAACAAAAGAGCCAGAGGTGAAGTGGGAAATTAAATACCGATATACAGCAACCGGATTAAATGGGCTGCTCCTGGACTGTTCAGAGTACATCCATTATACTGACACATAATGGTTTATAACTACAATTAGTGCCAAAACTCTTTGGGCTGGCGATCAACTCTGGAGTTGTTAAACAAGACCGGAGGCTTATGTTTTGGTCATCAGCATGGATCATTGGAAGAAATGTGCAGGGCTGCCCACTAATCACCCTCTGGTTGGAGTCAGTATAGACAGCAGGGAGCTGCCCGCCATGGCCGAGGCTCAATATTAGACATAATGAGCATCCTAATGATCCAATATGATTTAATCATCTATGTCCATTTCTGGAAGTAGCACAGTGATGCTGCATATCTTAAAGGTGCCAAACTCGTTTTTTTACTTAGATTATCAGATGTACTCTTGATAGCCTTATAAACAAAATAAAAATGAAAGGAAACCAGAGACATTTCCTTCGAGTCACATCATTGAACTAGTAGACGGCACACAGCCAGCTGTTACCAAGTCATTTTGTATTCATAAAGTTAATGTATGCTATGATTATTCTGTACTCTCCCAAAGCAATATCTAATAAAGTAACCACAGATGTGGCAGTGTCAGCTTTTATTAGACCACTAGTCTCTGAACCAAAGAGCTGTCAGCTTCAAGGGCATTTTATTTGGGTATTATCAAATCATCACAGGGCTGGGGCAACACTACCTGACTGAGAGGAGGATGGGAGGCATCAGGGTGAGAGGCTAGCAGATGCAGTACATGACTCACAGTGTCATTGCCTTTCAACAAGTAATTGACCATTTCCTCTGGGGATAACCTGTCTGCCATTTCCTCCATTTGCATCAGTTGACATTTTCTGTCATTTCTGTTTTTTAAATAATGCAGGTCATGAAATGTCTAGTGAAAGTGAGAGAAAAGCAAAGCTATAGCTAAGATCTGAATAGTACTTAAACACATCTTCTTTTTAGTTTCCATGTTCTTCCCACATTGCAATTTAAGCCCATGAACATACCAAATTCAGAAGAACGACTCCCCAACTCTGGAAACATGGCCATCCAAGGAGCACGTGAATGGACAATTAGCCCTGGTGGAGGTCTGCACTGCAAGTTATTTATATGACCTAGGTCTTCCAAATCTAACAATTTCACTGCACTTCTAGAAAATGCCATTCATCTGACATCTAACTATTTGAACTAAGTTCTGCAATATTTAACCTTTTGAGGTCACACCTAAGCTCAAGGAAAGTAGGAAGCCGGTTGCATTAGTCCAATAACACACAAGTAAACACATTTGAATGGTTAGAGAAGGAGAGATAATGTGGAGGCAACTAAAGTGAGTCATTTGTGCTTATGTGTCCCAAGAAATATGGAAGGGTGACAATATACTGACATCAGCACAAGGCTGAGCTATTGATTAAAAACACCAAATGCTTTTTTAGAATCTAGTATTTTTGTGTAGATTCTTACCAGGTGGTACAGGTAATGATATATTTATTCTACTTTTTGTTTGTTACATCAACAGTCCCTCAGTCACTTGCCACGCACAGAGTTTTGTTTGTTTTTTCACCAACGTATTGTTGAAAGACTGTTAGTGAATAGAGTGATCTATTTGTTTTACATTATAACATTCACATATATATATGGACATTTTGTCCATGGCCATGATGTTAAAGTTGATGTTTTTCTGAAAGTATTGTACACTATGATGTCAGCCATTTTATCGCCTCAGCAGCTCTCTGTTAGCTGAAAATATAATGGTCTTAAATCTTGGGACTGGTGACATTATACTCAGGTTTTCTCCTTGGTAGAGTTCGATGAGTGGTCACAGTAGGGATTTCTTTCAAGGACAGAGTATTCAATCATCTTTCAAAGTGGTATTGCATGAGAGCCAGAAACCCTGTCCTCCTCTGACAGCCCCATGGTGGCATCTTTGAAGAATGACGGCGCACTGAAGCGCTCACCTGTACTGTGATATTTCTCTGCAGTCTACGGGGAAAAGCGTTTGTTGTCACAACAGCGCCGAGCCGGTGGCTTTGGTGAACATATGCTGCCGTATGTGTAGGGATTTGTTCTAACAGGTGTCCATGTCTGCATTTCGAGCAGGTTAAAGCTCCTACCTAGGGAATGTACTGCATAGAACAAGTCAGGATATAATTGTATCTGATTTTCGTCCCCAGGGGGAATGTATGTGCCAAACCAAATATAAACCAATATATAATGACAACCCCAAGTGATTATTAGAACCAAAGTTAGTTGATTGACAAAGAGTTAATATGCAAACATTTTGGAAATGGATTATTAATCAAAGATCATTGCTTCAAAGATGTGATTATTTTCAGTTTTTCTGATAGTTTGAATTGTTTTGGGTTTTAGAGGGTAGGTTGAACGGAAACACAACGTTTAATACTGACATTTTATAGCCCAACCAACACATTTATTTATTAAGAAAATCCAGAGCAGACTAATCAAAAATACAAGTAATTGTTAGTTGCAGCTCTAGAGGTTATGATAATAATTTAATACAAACAATACAACACCTTTCTAGCCAGGAACATTTCTACTGACTAAATGCAGGCCCTGTGCAATGCAAATGCCTGAGTTTCATATTTGCAGAATTATTTCTTACTATGCATGTGGCTTTCCCATGATGCTCCACTTCTTCTTGAGAGATGCTCTTATTTGGTAGTGTGGCTTTTTGGCAATTCTCCCACTCCCGTAACTACACTATTCGATTCATGGTCGACAGAAAAGCAGCAGGTATGCATCCTAACTTTATAGTGGTGGAGTATATAGTGGGTTAGTGGTGTGTGTGAAAAGGAAAAGAGGATTGATTGTCCAATTTATAAATGTTTTTTTCTTCCCAACTTATCCGAGCGTGAACACACATACTGTACAAGCTAATGTCTTTCAGGGGTATCATAATTAGAGTGTAGATTTGACACAAACCTACTCAATTGTATAGAGCTGTAGGTATGCAACCTAATATGAACATGGCAATCTCCATCCTTCATGTTTTTCTGAAAAACAAATCAATTTTTCTTCTATGTCCTGCGTAATGGTGACCATACAACAGCATTATCCTCACTGACAGGGCAACAATGGCCCAGCTGGTTCCTGGCTGAAAAAGTAACATATTCTTATATTTTCTCACCTCTTAATAAGAATGCTGCCAGCTGTGATGTTTGCAGAAACGCTGGTTGCTACTGCCATTGTACTATACATTTGATAAAAAATAATGAGAATAAAGGGCACACAAAGCTTCAACCAAACAAAGAGGCAGCCTGAGAAGCCGCAGTGATACACAAACAGATTCTAAGAATGAGTGTTTCTAAGTAATGAAAGAATATAGGTATGTCTTTTTAAGGAGCTACTTTAATCAGCTGCTTTTGTGACGACACTATCATTAAAACAGATGCATAAGCAGCCGTGATGTCAGTTACGTTGTTTGAGATATATTTACTCCATCAAAGGAATTTTAAAGCTCTTCAATCGACCTTTGAATCAATTCATATTGTTGGTTTTGGTGATATATATCCTGATGGCAACTGGCATTACATTTAAATGAACATTTGTGAAACCATACATCAATAGCAAACCTTATTCTCAATTCAGGCTTTTCTAGCAGTGCCATCGTCATAGTTAGAAATAGCTGGGAGCAAACAATCTTCTTATTATGTGTGATGTACTGTAAACACATTATAGTGTAACTTCTTGTTGCTACCTGAGGCCAAAGTTGAAAGAAAAAAAAAACACAAACTCACTTACACATTGTTATAATTATGTGTATTACATTACATTGCATTTAGCTGACGCTTTTATCCAAAGCGACTTACAATAAGTGCATTCGACCAACAAGATACAAACTTGAAGAAAACAGAATCATATAAGTACATCAGGTTTCATAGAGCCGAAACATTTCAAGTGCTACTCAACTGGCTTTAGATAAGCCAGTCCTTTATTAGTATATAAGTACTTTGTTAGCAATTATTTGTTAGTGCTTCTATCGCTCGAAGCGGAGTCGAAAGAGATGAGTTTTCAGTCTGCGCCGGAAGATGTGCACGCTATCTGCTGTCCTGATTTCAATGGGGAGCTCATTCCACCATTTTGGAGCCAGGATAGCAAACCGACATGTTTTTGCTGATGGGAACTTGGGTCCCCCTCGCAGTGTGTGTGTGTGTGTGTGTGTGTGTGTGTGTGTGTGTGTGTGTTGTGTGTGTGTGTGTGTGTGTGTGTGTGATGTGTGTGTTGTGTGTGTGTGTGTGTGTGTGTGTGTGTGTGTGTGTTGTGTGTGTGATGTGTGTGTGTGTGTGTGTGTGTGTGTGTGTGTGATGTGTGTGTGTGTGTGTGTGTGTGTGTGTGTGTGTGTGTGTGTGTGTGTGTGTGTGTGTGTGTGTGTGTGTGCTGTGTGTGTGTGTGTGTGTGTGTGTGTGTGTGTGTGTGTGTGTGTGTGGTGTGTGTGTGTGTGTGTGTGTGTGTGGTGTGTGTGTGTGTGTGTGTGTGTGTGTGTGTGTGGTGTGTGTGTGTGTGTGGTGTGTGTGTGTGTGTGTGTGTGTGTGTGTGTGTGTGTGTGTGTGTGTGTGTGTGTGTGTGTGTGTGTGTGTGTGGTGGCGGCGGCTATTACTTTAATCCAGTTTTATTATTCCTTCAAATGAAAAGTGCCATTTATACTTTTGCTGTATTTCCATAGACAGTTTTTGTGACTCAAAATGGCCCTTCATGCCACAGGTTACTGATACATCTTAACAAGTGTTCCAAATCTGAAACCTGTTTCACTTGGATTTTCATTTTGTTGAGCTTGATAATGTGAAATGGGGTTGGAATTAATATGTGGCGCTGTTGTTAAACCCATACTGATCAACCATCAACAGCTTTATTATAATGTAACACTGCAGAGAATTGTAACTTGAATTTTGAGTACAACATATTAGCATCAGATGACGTTCCTAGTAAATGTTTAAAAGAGAAAATCTATACTCAGTGATGGATTCTGTAGAGTATTATTTTTGTTCATACAGCAAACACTTTTACAAACAGACCATGTGTTTATTTGTTACGTGGCTGATAACACATCAAACGCTCTCTCTATCCCCCCCGGTCTCTCTTCCTCCCTTCTCTCTGTCTCTTTCCTCATATTCTGCACGCATTTATCTGAGAATTCTGTTACAGTTTGTGTATTGTTTTGGAGTTTGTATATGTGTGTGCGCGCAGCATGTGTACCCTATTTAATTTCCATATCTGTGTGACAGGGGTGCAGCTGTGGTGTGTTGGAGCAGTTCTAATAAGCAGGACATAGTGAGCCCTGAATCATACTCCTTAGCTAATTGTCTCATTGCTATTCAGGCGTCAAAAAGTTTAAAACTGGCAGTGCAGAGTCACTGATTCACGAGGGAACAGAAACACACTCACGCCCATATAACACTGTCCAACATGAGATGGTCACTAACGTGCTAACACAATATGCAGACCCACAAGCCATCCATACACACACATTGTTCGTGTCTTATTCAAATGTGGCTGTTCATTGCTTTACTATCTATGATCTAAGTAATAGGATATGTGGCTATAGGGATTAAATTGAGTTCAGACGTGTTTAATATTGCCAAATATAAAGAGACAGAAAAAAACAGCCCTCCATTTAATAAAAGTAGTGAAGCTTTCAAGTGTGTAATGTCATGGGAACATTGAAAATAGAAATGTTTCACATTAGGTCTCAGGGTTAGGTGGATAGCAGGCAGTTGGAAGAAGTGATCAGACGAACTGACTTCTGTTAAAACAAACCAGCAGAACATGGAGTAAACATGACTTTAACAAACTGACCTACTGTACCAGAGCAGCCAGGTCTTTCTATGCCTTCTATTTCTGTACTCTAGCATTGCAGCATAGGAAAACAACCGAAGGAAACAAACCCAGACGGGCTCTTGGAGATAGATTATGTTTGTGTGAGTCATTTCCAGTCAATTGGCTTGCCACACTGACTTTCTGATTGAGGAAAAACAAAGGAATAATTTATGTTCCGCTTGTTAGACGCTTGCCTCAATGTTTGTCTCAGACCTTTATCCATAACCACACAACACTGCCACTCTCTCTTTCTCATTTCCTCCTTCTTTCCCGTCTCTTTACTTTGCTCCTCCTCTCCATCTCCCACTCTAATGCTTCCTCTCTCTCTGAAGGAGACTGTATTGACCAGTTGACATTTCTAATGTTGACAAATGTCCTGCTGATATAACATGGAATCACTCTGTCTTTCTCCCAGAAGGTACCGCATTTATTTATTGTTAACACATTTGCTTAACCTCCTACAGTACAGGCTATATATACAATGCTTTGCACCCCTGAGTGCTCTTCATGTACCTCATGAGATAGATGAACACATTATTTTATAATAGTGTTCAAATAATTTATATATATATCTATAAAACACAACAACATACTGTATAGTCTCTCTAAGCCCCACCCATAGTCCACCCACACAGTGTGTTTTTACTCATGTTACCTAGTTAACACTCACAGGACTGTGTGGGCGTGTATGAACTGTGCATGATCAACATTTCTCTCACCCTTCTGTTGGTTTGTTGTTCCTATTGTGGCAGAACAACTTACACTTCATCATTATTATTTGAACATTGGGTTTGATAACATTACGTAATTAGCAGAATAGCTTCACATCCATCTTGCTGACTAAAGGTCTTATGCTGCGGAGTAATGAGTAACTATATCTGTGATAAGTAGTGAAGAAAACAAAGTAATATGATTTATATTGTAACATGTATAATAGTTAGAAATTCAGAAATGAAGAGAAATAGAAGTCACAGAAGAATATCAATGTAAAGTAACATACAATTACATTTAACAAATCTTGCTCTTCTTTAAAAAAACAAAAGGCTTCCTAGTAATGTGTTGGATTTAATTATTGGGTCAAATATATCCTCGAGATGCATTCTTGATTCACCAATATGTGCTTATAATGGTGTGGTCTGGACATAGAGTGACACCTAGTGGTGACAAAGGGCACTGTTATGTTGGGATGTAACCATAGAGTATCTGCCTTGTCTGGGTGTAACCTTGACAGCATCAACTTGTCATGTGTAAATACAAAGTTTAGTCCAATGTTGTATTTTCAGTTGATTACATTATGTATACTTTGTGAGGAATCTTAATAGAATATAATGAATGAAGACATTTGGTTGCTTTGCATAAACCATAACATTAAACAATAAACACATGCATATAGGTCTTTCAATGCAAATATATGCAACCACTTCATCAATCAACACTTCCTAGCACTTCCTTGATGATTTGTGCAGTTTCAATTTGTTTACCCTATCAAATATAATCCATAATAAACCCTGTCATGCAGAACTTCTTTCTGTAAAATGAAATGAATCCCGTTTCTTCACACCCCATGTATAAAGCGCTCTCTGTTACAGCCTAATGTGGATAATTCTCCAATCCCCTCTTGGCTGGACTTTTGGATTGCAGTCTCAACTCGTTACTTGTTTGGCCGGAGGACCGGGATTTACAAATCCTTCTTGCACCAAATTGGCTCTCGGGGAAAGACAACTACGTCACCCAGAATCCCTAGTGGTGGCCATTACTCAAAACTATTCATGCAGAGGAGACGCTGAGCAGAATGGGAAAACGATTTCAACATTGCCGAGAGGGAACAGCTGCAGCATTCTGCTGTTGGAGGATGACAGATTTCCTTTCCCCTTCCTCACGCTCAATCTCTCATACTTTCTTTCTCCTCTCTATTTTCTTCTCCACATTTTCTTTTACTTCTTCTGTTTCTAGTGATTTTCTCCGCTGCTTATTTCAGCACATCTTTCGCTCTTTCCCTCCTTCTCACACACACACACACTAACACACAGATTTCCATGCAGAGTAAAATACATTCCCAGGAATATATGTCCAAGGAATTCTAATAGGGCCCTTTCGCATTTCAGCGTTGTAAAAAAGGAATCAACATGCTGTCTTCTAACAGAGTGCAACAAGTGCGTGTTACTTGGTGGGCATGTGTGTTTTACCACAGGAGTGAATATCCTGAGGTAATACTGTAAATCTGTCAATGTGAGTAATAATTAAAGCTAGAAGTGGAGTTTCCTGTTATTTTTACGGTTGGAAAATCAGCCTTTAGGGTGAGCTCTCAGCTGTGAAAGATGTGTGTGTGACAGGTTACTAAATCTCTAAATAACCACTGAAATAGAAACCTGGATATAAAATGACCTGTGGCATGTGTGTCACATACACACACACACACACACACACTCTTGAATACAGAACATACCAATATTCATCCAATTCAAATGTAACTCCTCTTTCTCTGTGTGCGAATTAGAATTTTAGTTTGGAGTGTGTGTGTGTTTGTGTGTGTGTGTGTAGTAAAGCCACATCTGGAAACAATAGAGCCGTAGATGCTGTCACTTTCCTTTTACCTCAGGCTTTTCAGCGAGTTCTTAAACAAACACTCAATTCACTCATAGTAAATTACAGGAAGGAAATTGGAGCTGCAGACTTAGATATTTGGAATCTTTCTCTCTCCTTTCTGTCAAAACGCACGCACACGCACACACACACACACACACACACACACACACACACACACACACTGTAAGCATGCCCAGAATTAATCCGTTTTTCCTGATGCAATTTTACCCATGTTTTGGTAAATTAAAGTCTAGCGTGCATTGAGTGTAATTGCAAAACCCAACTTTCAGCAAATTCTGAAGCAAGAGGAGGTGTGTGTGTGCGTGTGCTACTGCGAGTTTGTCTTTGTGTACTGTAAGTGAGTTAGCGTGTGTGTAGGGGATGTTGCAAGTTCATAGCTAATGAGATGTGATGGATGGTACAGGCATGTTTACACAGTAATTACTGAGTTTCCATTGTGGATTCAAACAAGTTTAGTGGTTATGAAGCATTTCTCAGCCTAAGCCAAAGAAACGCTTAAAAAGAAATGCGAGAAAGATCTAAACGGAGTAGCTGCTGTATAGATGTGTAGAGAAAGTTCCTATATATATTAAGCAACAATGCTTAATTTGTCTCATCAGACAAGAGGTGGCAGCATTGTTCAACCCATTAAATGAACACAACTGAGACATGCATTGTAGACCGATTCATTCTTATTGTTAATGCATGAATCTATGATACTGGATGTTAATTATATTGAGACTTGAACCAATTAGTTATTAATCATCAAGGCAGTTAGCAGATAGTTGATCTTTATCGTTTTACAAGCAAAGGTAGCAAACACTGCTGTTATTTGTCTTATGTGACAGTTAACATGTTTTATGATTTGAAATTGTCAGTCTGAAAAACTATTGGAAGAGCCATTTTCTTGTATCCATTAAAACACATAAAATGTCATCCACATTATTGGAAACCAAAACGTTTTTATTCATCATCATCTTCTGATACAAAAGTGTTTTAAATAACAGTAAAGTAACAGTTAAGTTTAACAAAAATTGTCACTTTTTTACAAGGATAAATTAGCAATTTCTTAATAATACATTGATGACATCATCACAACAATGAGATTTCTACACAAACGAAACAGTCTAGACCTTTGAGGACTACCATCACTGTTGGTGAACTGATCCCTAACAATAACACATTTCTGGGCGTCCCGAAAAGCAGTAAGAAATCTGTATTACCAGTGGCTCTCAATCTTCATTACGCTGGGCACACACTCGGTATGTTTCAAGGCACAGTGATTGTTTGGAAATGTCACCTGAAGCTCAGCATGGTCATACTTGGGTAGAGAGCCAGAACATTAAGGCAGTTTCAGAGGGAAACGGCATTAGCTCAGAGGGGAGGTGGTCGGGGGTTCTTTTAATTCTCTGTGAGGTTTGTTTGACTTTGGAAATGTAATAAGAGTGTCCATGTATCATGGTTTGAGTAACACTGGTATTTCAGGTTTCTACGATTTTCCAAAAGTATGTTTAAATGCAATAAGGGTGTTGTTACAGTAAGCATATGTTGGGACCATGGAAATACACACTGTATTTTCCGTCCCAATCTAAACATTATCTTAAAAATACCTGTGACAGGACTTTGTGAGGCACTAACTGGTTTCAAATGACACACCAACTTATTCTTACCCCTTATACATTTAAACAGCCCAGTCATTTTCTTGTCTCTACTTAAATGTAGAAATCAATGTGACACATGGCCCACATTCAGTATTATACATTCAAAGACTCACTGAAACGCAAGAGCTTTGCTTGATAGATTGTCAGGCAAATATACAGTGCACTGGAGCAGTTGCACATTTTTGGTGGGTCCAGCAGTAAGACCAGAAACAACTACTTTAATTGGCACTATAAGCAATTATAGAGAAGAACTGCAAGGTTCAAATGTTGGGAGATGCCCATTATCATGGAAATGCACCACTACAGACAATGAACAAGAAGTCATGGCTCTGTAATCCATGAAGATTTGAAATATAATTTAGAACATTATTTCCAGGGATGACTTGATTGTCTGGTAAATGAGCCATGATGCAATAGACAAGGTTAAAGAGACAGGCAGGCAGCGGGCCAAAGAGACACGGACAAAAAACAGACAGAAAGAAAAGAGACAAAATGAGGCAGATATTGTCTCAATATAGGTATTATCATTATGATCGTAATAATAGCCCATGGCGGTTGAGATTTGTGGAAACTGATTGCTGTGTATTCACCTGCATAAATGTTTTTGTGCACATGCATGTGTCAGTGATAGCTCTTTGTTATTGCATAATGTTTCTTTTGGCAAGTGATTGTCTAATAACCTCTCACTCTTCAGCTTGTCTAGGGTCCGATGTTTGGAAACAAGGACAGAGGGAATCATTTAATTTCCCACTTTTTGTGGTAACTCAAGAGCATATGCAGTACAGGGTTTCAACAAAGACAGCGCTTATTAGTGGAAGTAAGCTGTGATTTTCGTAGATTACTGAGGTAAAACACACACGCCTACATTTCCCAGAAGCCTTACGGCTTTCATATTAATGGGTAAATAAAAGGCAGATCTGGGGTCCTCCCAGTATTCATTGCGGTACGTATTTATAGCTACCACAGACTTAACCTAAGACACGTTAGAGAAAAATAAGAGATTATTTTTCTCTGTTTGCTCTTGCCGTTAAACATATTTGCAAGAAAAGTGATTTTGAATAAAACCACACAAGTTATTTTTCTGAAGCCTTCACAATAAAACCTGACCAAACTGTTAAAGTCTGCATGCTAATATGCTGGGTGATGATTTGCTATTACATCACTGCCGTCCCTGGTAATGCACTTGTGACACGCATAGACACATATTGTATAAAGTTATAGTGCATATACAGCTCAAAGCTGCTTTCCCAAAGAATTCTGAGCAATACAATCCCCTGCTGTTTTATATTGTAGAAACGGTAATAATTTACAAAAATGTAACAAATCACAGGTTGAAGGCCATGCTTTATATTTTCTCGTTATATTTTAGATGCGGTTGTTCTGGTATTTGATTTTTGATTTTCCCATATGGAACTAAAAGCCCTACAGGAACTCAAGTTGTCAGGTGCTTTTAGGAAACGTCAACTTTCATCTGTACAATGTCTGCACCAGGACCCTCCAGTGTAAAATTCAGAACTTCAAAAGACCCTCCAAAGACACATTGGATGAGGCAAACTGTCTCCAGCGGGTTCAGTCTCTTCTGCTCAGGGAGGAAAGAGAGGCAGAGAGGTCGACGTGATGCTACGCAGCTTATCGCTGTGTCTGGATTGCATTTTCCTGCCTTTTCCGTCTCTCTTTCTCCTTCCTTTTCCGGTTTATTCATCTCTCTGGGAGAATCAAGTCTAACAGAGGTAGAGAGGCTACTTTTACGACTCAATCCTCCACTTTTCTTCTCCATAACACCGGTTAGAGGCAGTTTGAAGGGAAGGGGCATGCTCTCGGCAAGCTTTTTTTCGATGCCTTTTACATCCAATGCCTTTCCTTGAGAAGCTCCTGCTACTCCCTCTCATTTCTTTTCTCTGTCCTCTTCATTGACAGTCAGTTTCTGCAATTGACAGAGAAGCATATAGAAGTCCATTTATGCCCCTTCCTCTATTTCTGTCACACAACTGTCTCGTTGCCTTTCCCCGGTTTGATCCAGCCCTCGCCCGGTGCCCTCTTGCCCCCCCGGCTCGCCCTGCTGTCTCTGAGGAGGCGGGCCGTGCACCGCTGCCAGGTGTGGAGGGTTTTTGCTGACCAGATCCACATGCCTGATGTGATGCCTACAAGCAGTGACATAAAGATTCGAAGCATCTCTGATGCCATGTATGAGTCCCGGGTGCTGGCCTTGAACTCCCCCCAGTGAGAGAGCTGGTAGAGGTAACAGCCAATGACAGTCGATGCTGGAACAGTGTAGAGAACAGAAAACACTCCGATCTTCACCATTAAACGCTCCAGCTTGTCTGTTTTGGCGCCGTCCTTCTGCAGATTGGAGCGGATCTTGAAAAGAGCCACCAGGCCAGCGCAGATGAACAGAGTGCCTGAGGTTCAGAAAAGAGTCATGTTAAGACCAGCAGATAGAGAAAACCCAATGACAGTTGAATAAGGTCTGATTATACAGGTTTAAGAATGATAACTTGGTCTTAGTGAGTCAAATGTTGGTATATGCTATCAGTTCTTAACTACAAATGGGTAAAACCCCAGAGAAACAGTTAACCTGATTGTACTATCATGTTGTAGTTACCTATTAGAAGGTATGTGGCCAGTGGAGCCACCACAAAGCCGGTGAGCGCTTCCTGCTGCAGGTTGCCAACATAACAGAGTCCAGTTAGGTCGTCTGCATCCACCAGTCGCATTATGAGGATGACGATGGTTTTAACGGCGGGGATGGCCCAGGCTGCTATGTGGAAGTAGGAGCTGTGCATTTCAATAGCCTCATGGCCCCACTTCAGTCCAGCAGCCAAGAACCAAGTGAGGGTCAGGATTACCCACCTAAAGAGAGAGCAGGAAGAGTGAGTGAAAAGTCAAAACACTGCTCTTATTTACATGTATCAGATTGTCTTCTGTAACTGGCATTCATTTTGGTTGCCAATAACAATTATGTGTTTCCTGGAAGTAAGAAGCTGTTGCAACATTGGACTAATGTTTACTGCTCAAAACTTAACTTCGCACTCTATAGTATTTAGCTCATCATGGGATAGTAATATGCTGAATAACAGAGGGTTGTGATCATGTTATAGGAGGCAGTGATGTCAGTATTCTGCTCTTCAAAAAGGAAACACTGAGGACCAACAGGAAAACGAGGAAAAAGGAAGAGAAAAAGCTGTGACAGCAAATGAAGTGCTCTATGAACTCAAAAAGTGGCTTTTTACAAAGGCAGCCTTTGTGTGTGGAAATGAATCCATCTAGTACAGAGATTATGAGACAGGATAGTTAGAGTTTAAAGAAAACAGGATGCAAGTCTCGTGTTCCCATTGTTCCACCAAAGTCCATTCAAAACAGCTGATGACAATGAGACAAAGACGCGCAGATTGATAGGATGAAAAGTGAGTGTTTCTGTGTTTTTTTTAACTTACCAAAGTGAGGAAGCCATACCAAAGAAGTAGAGCAGAAGGAAGACTATGGCACAGCCGGTGCTCTTTAACCCTTCTTGTACCAGAATCGGTACTGCAGTGGCATCGAGGTCGCAGGAAACACGCTCCCTTCCCAGTGTCAAGCGTACCTGCAGGAAATTAAAACGGGTTAGGGTTATGGTAAGCAGAGATTTTTTTCTTATTAAAAGAAAGATACAAATTCACAATATGATTATTTCCCATTACATCCAGATCTAATGTGTCCATGTAAATGAACATTACTTGATTGAATATCTTTATTTAGTGATTAATAATAAGCTTGGTTTGTATAGCATCTTTCATACTAAATTTGCAGTCAAAAGTGCTTCACAGTGGACAGAACATCCAGTTCTTTGGCTTTAATAGATTTGATTGAATTAATTGATTGGACAAAGCTTGGAAGACCCTAAGCATGCAGATGTTGGCTTACTAGGCTTTCATACCTTTAAGTTTCATCTATGTCCCTCGTAAAAATACGATAAAACCGTATAACACATTTATCGACATACCGCTCTAGCAAAATACAAACATACAACATCATTTTTTTCACAAATTATTCAATTTATAAAAAGCTACTATAATCTAAATTGTGTTTTATGTATTATAGATTTATTGTTATTCATTCTCTCAAAACACTCCACTTTAATGGGCCAGTATAAAACTGAACACTTACCAGGTAGGCCACACTGTACAGATTACAGCACATAGACAGGAAGATGATGGGCCTTTCAGGGTAGGAGAAGCGCTGTGAATCCAACAGGAAGGTCAGGACCGTCAGAGTGGTCGACAGGAAGCACAGCACGGCCCACACCGCCATCCAGGCGTCGGTGAAGACTTTGGCCCCTCGGCGGTACAGCCCGCTGTCGTAGCCACACTGAAGAGCACAGCTTTCGGACTGTTTTAACCAGGTATACTGGTCAGGTGCAGATCCCAGTGCCTGACACTCCTCCGGGTGGGGAGGAATACGAAAAGGCTGGTAGGGAGGTTCCTCGTCCCCCGGGCCCTCCATGCACATGTGGTTGTGGTCGTTTTGCGGTGGAAAGAGGCTGCAGTTCAGCACCTGGAGAAGAGACATGGTGTTAATTGTCATTTTGTTTGCTCATTATGGCTGTGATGTGATATACACTGTCAAAAGCATTTTGAGCTGATTTTCTCAAAGACTTTGGTTTAGTATTAACCATATTCCACATGACACAACGTCATCCTTAAGTTATATTTGTGAAGACATGCAGGCTGTTCTTGTGATGATTTAAATTACCTCAGGCCATATGAAGCCAAACTCGTGAAGCACCGGGAGGCACTTCCTCTTGACGGACAGACACATGCTACCACAGGGACCAATGGGGATGGGAACCTTGTCGGTGCACATCGGCACATAGACTGAGCACAGGAAGAACTGGAGAAAAAATATAAAAGATCACAAATTAAAAATGTTGCCACAAATAGTCAGATCTCATTGCATACAGTTAAGAGTGACTACAGAGCAAAAATCCATTCAATTAGATTAGTCTGATGATATTGTGTAGAGAATAACAGCTGTTCTGTTTTTTATAAAGAGAAAACACAGTATTAAGGAACAACGCAAGTGTTAAAATGACAGTATACAAGAAACACTTTTAACTGAAAATGCAGGAAGAATGCAACAGCTATCCAAAAAAGTGTGTCATATTTTAGTGAACTGCTTTGTAAGCTTTGTTCTGGCGAAGTTAACCGTGATGCAGTACGGAATCATGACAGTGGAGTAGAGATTGTTCAATAAGTGTATACTGTGTTGCCTATCAGGATTACAGTTAAAGGCTACACCTTCTACTCCCCCATGATTATCCTTCATCTACTTGCATTATACCAATTACTTTACTTCTGCCTTCTTTGTCTTCACTCTCAATACATTGCAACAGCTCTTCTAGTGGTGGCTCTTTATTTTTACTTCTGAAAAGAAACTCTACGACACCAATGCCAACACTAACCTGCTCCAAGGTTAGACATACAACTCCACATCTTTAAAAACAATCTGTGGACTTGACAACACTGAGGGCATGTGCCATGTAATGCTTCATAATCCCCCCCTAATCCAAGGCTCAGTTTTCTCCGTCCCATGGCAATGGTTTTTTGAAATAGATATGTAAAGTCAGGGTTGTAAAGATAGTGAACCGTCTGAAGTCACAGTTGACTCGATTGATGCTAGCGATGTGAAGGAGTAAGTATTCTGCGGTTACAAAAGGTTGCAATTTAAGGTAATTTCATGCCTTTACAGTGAAATCTGTTTGAAGCCGCAGTGTAAAATTGTTCCAGGCTCTTCATATAAAAATACACAGAAGCAGAAAGAACATTTCAATTTGCTACTTTCAAGTAAAGAAAACAAACATGTGCTCCAGGAACTTGGAAAGTGTGATTGCTGACTTTAAATACTAAAACTGTGGAGAGTTTGCTAGCATTTTTCATTTCAGAAATACCAAAATATTTGCCGGACCATAATGAGAACTAAATGCCTGGGCTTGCAGCCCATCTCCAGCTAAAGAAATCCCAACTTGAATCTCGAGTGAAGCCCAAATGAAACATGAATCTAAGAAGAGTGTCAAGGTTGGGAAATAAATACACACAGAACCATTATACAACCTTCTTCTGTGAGAATTTATTTGCCAAGTAAACATAAAACAGTGTGCATTTGTGCAGCACAATAACTTGGGTTATAAAAAATTACAACCATAATAAAATATTACAGTATAATAATAAAAAATAGAGACCAAATTACCTTTTCAGTTTTATAACAGGCCGAACACGTTTCTATATTCGCAAAACAACAGACTCGCTTTTACTTATTAGTCTAAAGTTCTAAACCATGATAAATAAACTATTAACTGTGTTACTGACTGTGGGGAAGTATGTCAAAATAAGTTATCGAAGTCAGAGGGAATTTACTCTTAACGCAATTTGTTACAATGTTCTCTGATCAGTATCTTTTCAGTAGCAGCTATCTCCTGTAAATAGAGCAGACTGTCCTGATCTGAGGACAGTTTTAAGTTTCTCAAATAGAGAATCTTTGTTCGCAAACTGAACCACAAGTATTAGAGTTGTCCTGAGTAATCTGCTGATGGATTGACTGCAATTAAGTTAAATTAAGAACCTAACAAAGTTGCCGGAGGGGTTGTTTGTGTGATTGTACATTCAAAAAAAGTTTGTTCAAAAGCAGAAGGTATTAAATGAGATGCAATACCATGCTGGATATTTCCCACAGTGAATTATACCAATGTATCACTTTCTGGGTGTTTCCCCCGTCCGTTGGTAACCTGAGTGCTGTCACTTCACTGCTAAAAGCTGCTCCGGTTACTTGTCAGGAAGCCTCCCATTAGAGCAAATGTTGGGGGGATACGGTTACCCTTTCCCCTTTCCTCCCTCTTTAGCGTGCACGCATGTGTGTGTGTGGGAGAAAGGGAGAGGGAGGGGGGGATAGCTAATGTTACGGGACAATTTTCAGCTGGAGGACAGTTTTATGCTGCAGTTGCTCCATGTTCGGTCTGGCTGTCTCACACAAATGTCTTTAAGCACTTTATTAATTTAGCATGGGAAAGTATTTTTGGGCCCTTTCCCCAAACACATGTGCACACACACAAATCTCTGAATAGGTTGTAAAAGTAGTAATAGATATCTAACACATCTCCAAACTGGAAAGTGGACACTTTACAAAGACACATCTGAGAAAACATTAGATCTCATGTCTCGATTCAGATATCTTGGTGTGATGTGTTTACATGTGGGACATCTTAAAATAAATACATGTAATACACATAAAAACTAAATGCCATTCACAGACAATTTGATCTTTGTTGAATCTAGTTGTTCCAATTATAATCTAAAGTAAAAATCTTAAAGATGGGAAAGAGGATGATTCAATTTGTTTCTTACATGGTGCATGAGGCAAACAGGCAGCATTTGTCTGAGCACACTGAGGGCACCATTGTTAACAAGGAGACAAGTATAAAACATGGAAGACTCAGCTGTTGCTGTCTGGGGCATGATCTCAAAATGTCAACAGACAGAGGGGACATTTTTATTGAAATTAACATGACAGCCTGGCGCAACAGCAGGGAAGGATGAAATCAGGGACCCCTCTGCTAATTTTAACTCTGTGGGGGCAAACCTATATTAAAATACTCCTCATTATCACAGGCTCCATCAGTCTAACAATTCACTATTGCTGGTAGCTCCCTTTCATGTGCTCTGGAACCACACTCTTCCCATCTCTATCTCTACACATCTCCACACACAAATATAGCAAGACTATTTCGACTCAGCCATGCCTTTTTAAAGTCCAGGATCAGTGTTCCTAAATGTGCCCCAGCCTGTCTGAGCGCTTTTAATAACATGATCTATTCTAACATCAGTATGCATTTCTCACATCCTCCCAGTACCTTGAGTTGACTGGAGCAGCCGTACTGTATCAGTGGAGTGAACGTGGTCAGCTGCAGCTCGGCGTCCGACTGCAGCACGTTGCCGACCAGATTGGGCATCTTGGTGACGTTGTAACCCAGACCCTGGCACATGCTGATCCGGATCGGGTCACAGGTCATTTCCTCTACCTCATCGCCGAAAGCCAGCACCATAGCGAGCGGAGCCATCAGCCCGGACAGGAGGAGCAGTGCTGCCCCGCTGAACCACACCATCATCCCGGGCATGGTCACTGAGCGCCTGACTTCTGCAAATGTTGCCACAGGAGATATCCTCCTCAAAAGCAAAGTGAGGTGTGAATAGTCCAGGAAGATTGGAGCGCGTGTAGTCCGTGCGTTTTGCTATATTATCCAATTCCGATCCATTCAGTAGAATAAAATATCCAGAAAACAGCTGGGAATCATTGCGCGATCGGAGCGTATAATCTTTTTTCAATAAAACTCCTACATTGGGGTAAATCCCGCTGTCCGTTCGCGTTGTTTTCCGTTAATAAGTCCGTAGAAGTGAAGCGCAGCCTCGGGATACAGCGTTTGTGATTTTGCACCTACTCCCTACAAGCGTCCAGCTCTAAACTTTATTGTGTCTGCGAGGAGAGACTGTTATTCCCGTCCGGAGGAGAGCCGACCAATCCGTGCGCGGGAGTTGGGTTTCCCTGACCAACCACTGACCAGGAGGGCGGGATCCAAGAGAAAAATAGAAGAGCGACCCTCTTCTCCTCCCCTCTCCCCCATTTTCAGTCTCATCTTCTCCCCTCTCCTTTCCTTCAGTATTTTCTCCTTTTCTGTCTTCTTTCTTTTCTTCTTACTTACTATTCTCTTCTTTTACCACTCTCCTCCTGCAAAGAAAATAATCGAGCTTCCCCACTAATTCTGACAATATCCAGAACATCTATTTATACTGCTGATGTGGCTTACATGTGTTTATGTTGGCTGTATTTTTAGAAAATAAGCATTTGAAAACGTGAGTGTGTTTTTATTTTATATTTAAAGTACCTATAATGGTCTTTAAAGCCTGTCTGGAATTCACCACAGGTTCCACTCTCCCTGTCTAAAGGGCTGTCAGCTCTAAGTGCCCATGACATTGTAATTGAAAGTAGGGCCTTAAGTGATGCTGAAGCATTGGAAATCTGTTTAGCATTGCAATGAATGCACATACTGGACAGGTTGTGTTTGCTTGTGGCACCCTGGGAGAAGACTTCTCCTTTACATCATGAAGCTAGAACTGAAATGTGTTGTTTTGGCTTTTCTGTGTTGTAAAAGTGGACTTGGGTGGGAAAGTGCTTGGATTTATTGCAAATATCTTGGGAGGAGGAGAGCTCAAGGAGTACTTGATTTGTGTTTTCTTCCAAGTGATTTACAGTTCTGAGGCTGCCAGGTGTAATCAAACTCAACTTAAGAGCTCAAGGCCTTTTCAAATACCACAAATACCTGCAACTGTATTCTGATGTCACTTTTTTGTTAAATGGAGCAAGAATCAGATGAGATCAATGTTCAGACCAACACCTTACTTTATACTAGATGGAAAGTTATGCTTTATTCTATTTTAGATACCATATTTGATTCCACTTACATGCATCCATGACAGTGTGAGGGAAAATCCTGAAATCAAACTATTTCTTAATGTCTGTTTCAGCATTTTCCCCTAAGTTCGGAACCTTTGAAACAACTGAATTTGGGTGAGATCATTTATGCCTTTTTGATCTCAAACTCATCTATCTTCTTCTGCCCAAGACACAAAGCAGAGAAATATGAGAAACCAGCAAAAAAAAACCTGGACAGAGACAAGAAAAATGAGCAGGGTCGCAGCCTAACAAATTATGTTGTGCTTCGGGCCTAATCATTTCCATATCTCTTTTTCTCCTGGGATTTGTGTGTCAGATATTTCCAGGAGTTGCTGTTGATAAAAGCCTTCCATAAATACTTAATACGTGAAAACATCAGCAGCACTCTGGCAGCCTGGTCTCATTTACCCCTTTCACACCAAGGCTTTTTCCGTTCTAGCTCCGTGCTAGACCTTTTCTGGTTCAGAACCGGTTCTTCGGTTCAGCTCCCGCTCTGTTCACACCGCTCAGAGCCCGACTGGTGCTGCCGCTGCTGCGTCATGACGTCACAGTTTACGTCGCTGATTTTCTCCCCAACGGAGCTCACAACAACAACGGGCCGGGGACTGCGTCGGGTCGATGATCGTGTTGCTTTTAATCATACGAAGCCAGATTAAATTAAATAACGACTTCTCCAACCTTATACTTTTCCCCAGAGTGCCGTGGTTCATTGTTTATTAATGTGTTTCAGCGGCATTTACCGACCGCTGCAGTGCTGGCTGCTCTTCCACGGGAGTGTATTCTCCCGTTAGCTCCGGGTTAGCTCACACGGCTCTAAAGTATTCACTGTCACACAAGCAGCTGATACATATCCCCAGTTCCCCTTAAGTGAATGTGTGTCTGTCTGAATTGACGCTGTTTGGTGTCAGTCTGAATTGACGCTGTTTGGCATCACAACGCTGTTATGAAAGTTTCTCTGGTATAACATGGGTGATGTTAGCATAGCAACCGAAGCTAAACTGACTACTTGCTAAGCCGTTTTCTACAGGCACTTTTTACCGGCGTATTTTTCATTATGATTCTACTTGTGATAGTCGGACATGACAACCTGTGCAGCCCATGTATTGATTCCATCCGATAGCTGCTATAATAACAAACAAAACGTCTGCCTGCTCTCCACAATGATCAATAACAGCGAACGGATGGTCAAAGTAAGGTACAAATAAACAGAATCACACGAAGCCTGGTTAGTGTTGCCTGACTTTATAAAGCGTGTTTTTTTTTTTTACAAGTGTGTGGTTGCGTTCTAGTCACTTTGCTCAGCACTACTGCTTGTTACAACTTTTATTTGCCGTACTCGCCTTAACTGTTAGCTCAGGTTAATCTCGCCCCCCTCCGACGTAAGCGTGACGTATGCGGTTCTTGCTTCTAGACGGACAACTTTTTGGTGCTCGAAACGAACCGGATTCCGGAGTTTAGAGGCTGCACCGCTGCGGTGTGAACAGGAAAACCTGGTGCTTTTCAAGCTCCAGCTCCTAACCGGCCCTGAAACACCGTTGGTGTGAATGGGGTAATTGTGCTGCTGTGTTTTCACTCCTGGATTATAGTGTGATTTTTAGGCAAATCCAGTGTGACAATTGATTGGCAGCAGCAATGACCTCTCCACCCAGCAAACCCCACCCCCGACCCCCAACACACGTATCTTCCCTCTGCTCACTCACATTCGCATACGCACCATCCCCCTCTACTGCTCTTTGGCTGAACCTGGGGTCAAGACCTGAAGTAATTAGCACTGAGCTGAAACAATAGAGTGTGCCCTGGAGCTGATGATTATCAGGGGCGTGGTGTGTGTGTGCCAAAGAAAGAAATGAATGGGACCATGAAATAGAGAAAACTTAGAATCAAATCAAAGCTCCATTTGTTTGTTAATTTAAGCCAAGAGAAAAATAAATAATACTTTATCTACTTTTACAAGAAAAAGAGTCAGACAAGTAATAAGATAAATGAGGGTGAGGTAAAGTGGTTCAGCAGCACATTATCAGCCCGAGCCACCAGCACACTCCATCCCACTGTTTACTTTCACAGTAGAGTGTGAATAGCAGGGGTGAGTAGACAACGTGTTGGAATTGCCAGACTAATGACCATCACACTGAGTGGATAATGACCACAGTTACCCTTTAGGCCATAAAACCACTGAGTTAATAATCAAACAGGCCAATTAAATGGACATTTGGCTGGTAAGCAAAGAAAAAAAGATCATCTTAGGTCACGTATGAACAATACTGTATAATATTTTTGTGATTTAGGCGCCGTTTACACGAGGAGAAAACTGCTTGTATCTGCATAGTTTCGCATGCGTATAGCCCTATTATTTACACGAGGCCGATAGAAACTGACCCTACAAACGATAACGGGTCCCAAGGTGGATAGATTTGCAAACGAAACGCTCTGGGGGGTCAACCGAGTCCGTGTAATCACCTCTATACGAATATTTCCTGAAAAATAGCGAAAAAAAAAAAAAAATAGCACCTCTCCTGCTCATTGCTGTAGCAACTATCAAAAATAGCTGTGTTAATTAAACGCACAAGGGGTTCTTGAATGAAATAATATTATAAAAGGCAAACCAGAATAGTTAACGCCCAATATACTCCTTAAACAAAATAAACAGAGTCAGATTTCATGCATTGATCCATTATATTGACAAAGGAGGATCTCACCCGGTGTTTGTAGAGAATATCTCTCTTTTCTGAGCGGGTCCTCTCCACGGAGACGTCGGTCGATGCAATATCCACAGATTCGGTTTCTTTCAGTTAACTTCCCCGTAGCATTTATCCATATGCTGAGGAAATTACTATATCCCGCTGAATACCAGCAATCACCACACACACTTCCTCCTGTCAGTAGCTACTGCTAGTGCTACTGCTACTGACCATGCTACAGATATTAGTGCAAAAATATACAGCTCCTCTACCACAACCATCAGCAACAAGTGGACATGGAGAATTACATGAACTACATGTTGCTAAATACACGGCGGGGCATGAACAGAAGGGTAGCCATAGCAACATTGCGGCGGGGGCTGCTGGGGCTGCTCTTCTTCGCTGCTTTTGGTGTATTTTGGCGGAAGTTACAGCGCCACTTACAGTCCCAGCATATGTACTACAGCGTTTCCAGCGGCCTCGTTTGAACAGACACGTTAAATGAAACAAATGCATGTGAACGGAATACTTTTTTAAATACGCATACTGTGCATAAACGCAAACGGTCCCGTGTGAGCGGGGCCTAAGTGCTGGGAGTGTATTCTCTGGCTATCGTACTTCTATGTTAAACTCACTCTGACCAAACCAGCCATCATCTGCAAGAGGAAATCAGACTGCCAATATACGGGTTGATGCAAGCATAACACAAACATTTATGCTTACTAGTTAATTGATGGTGACTGTATGGAAAAAAAGTGCTTGTAGGCTGCAGGACATTTCCAATCATAATGTATTAAGAACTTGATTTGGATAGCAGGAAGTGGGAGGTTCAGGAGGGTTTAGGAATTTCAGCTGTGCATGTCAATGAGGGCAGCGATTGGATCAACTACAATTATCATTTGTGAATGTGTGCAGCATTTCACCAGTAGGTCTATCTTTAGAGACTTTATCAAACTAGATTGTACAATTCAACCCATTGCAGCATGATGTCTGTGTGAGTTTTCTGCAGTCCACTAAGGCTGATTTCCACTGCTGTAAGCCAAGCAAAAAAGAGTCAGGGCTTTCTAATTATCTATGCCACAGTTTACTCCAACTCAACATTCATGTGATTCCTTTATCATGTTGATGCCAAAAGAAGGGACTCAATGGTGCGGTTTTCCTTCCTAAATTAACCACCCTTGCTAACATTTTGATGGTTTAATGCTTAAGCGCCCTGCCTTTGGAAGGACATGTGCCCTTGCTGGCCTTGGATCAAAACCTCCTCACAGTCTTAACTTCCCTAATCCCTACTCTGCATCACTGCCACCTTTGTTACTTCCACAATAACATATAACAACATGTGCAGGCACATGAGGTTCTCTGGCTGGGCAAATATAATAAGTGAACACTACGTTTATTGTTATAAACAGCTTCTGTCTTTGGGAAGGAGAGGCTAGTTAAAGGAATACTTCACCCTCAAAATAATCTTTGTATATCAATTACTCATCTTGGTTACCTTGAATATGTGAGAGAAACTTGTGCTGTAATAATGCAGTCTCACTTGAGGCGACAGCTGAAAAGCTCTGTGATGCTTAAATCAGCTGCAGCACTGATATGATAATGATTTAATAGGCTAGATTAGATTTGTGTCTAAGTTTCTCTATGGTTGGCACTGTTATAACTGTTTGTTTTCACATATTTATTTTGTTTAATATTGAGAGGAATGTTGCATTTTTCATGCAAAAATGACATGTTTTGAAACTCTTTTGAAAACTTTAGTAAATTCACCGTAGGGTAACAGCTTTGAACGGAGTCAATGTGCGACTCTATTGAGTATGTAGTTCTCTTAGTACACTGCCTCTTCTTTTTTTAAATGAAGACATAAACACGTAAGGTTGACCACAGCCCTGTTTAGGCCAGCTTGGTCTTACTGTGGGAATGCAACCAGTCTAACCTTTCAGCTTGGCAGGCAGACTGAACGGCAGTACCCCGAGGACAGAAAGAGAGACACAAGTGTGTATCAGTCACCAGATAGCATCCTATGGCTCAATGCCCAATCCCTTAGTCCTTGAAGTGCGGTATTAATAGGCCTGCCAACTCCTTGGAATGGTGTAAGTGGGCATAACTGCAAATATTCTGCGTGTGGGAGTGTTTGTCTGACGCTGTCTGGATTTGCTTCCATGAATTTGGTATTTTCAAGCTCCTGTGCATGAGAATGCAGGTGTTTGGAAAAGTGCGGGGGTGTCATGTGTGGGGGAGGGCGCTTATGCCATTATGGGGGTTGGGGGCATTTGATAGAGAAGAGTGGGGGGTTTCTACAGGTGATCTGTCCCCTCTGGGACCACAGGCTCACATTACCCTGCTGTGGAGTATCACACACAACCACACACACTCTCTTTCTTTTACGTCACTCTCCCGCTCTTATTCCATCTCCCTCACTGCCACTCCCACCCTGCCTTTTTAAAGCTGCCGGTCTTCTGCTCCTCTTTCCTCACTTGAGCAGCTTGTCCAAATTACAATTTTAACATTTGAGCAACAATTGTTTCTCTACTATAGTCATGTGGGCTTTATTTTCCTGCAACAATACCAATGATTTGCAGTTTCACCATGTCTTTTTTCCATTTCCCAAAATTAGATTCTATTGCTTGTACTAAGATGGACAAGCTGGTGCAGCTGAGGCTACATGGGCAATGTTGCTACACTTCAGAATTCAGTTACCTACAACTGCAGCTCCCATGTGTTTTGACATCAATGGCTTATTGGATATGTTGCACCATGCAAAGGGATTTCTAAACTTAAATGTCCCATGTCATGGCCATTTCTACTGATCATAATTCCATTGTTGAGGTCTACTAGAATAGATTTACATTGTTGAATGTTCCAAAATGACATTGGTTTCTCATACAGCATCTCTGTATAGTATGTGTATTCACTCTCTGTCCTACACGGCTTGTTGGAGCTCCTGCCCCCCCCCTCCCTATGAGCCCACTGTGCTCTGATTGGTCAGCTCGCCCACTCTGTTCTGATGAGTCCACCACCGTTACAGCGGAGCATCAGTGATGATGTGTTACAATGGCGTTAGAAACCAGAAAATGACACCAGTAATGACAAACAGATGAGAATGCTGCGTGGGGTCTGGGTGCCGTGTTGGCGGGATGTTGCGGGGCTCGCTGCTGTGAGGAGCGGACAGTGTGAGCTGTGTTACTGGTGTCGTTTCCTGGTTGCTGCGTGGGGTCTGCGAGACAGCAAGACAGCGCGAAACTCAGCCTGAACTCAGCCTGAGCACCATGGACGCGGGAAGGGGGGGTGCTGAGGGGGCTGCAGCACCCCCATCTGCGCCCCCAAACGCACCCCCAAACGCACCTACAGTGTAAGCGCGCCACAGTTTCGCCGCTGCAAGGCTCCACTAGCACCCCCCCCCCCAGCGCGTCACAGTTTCGCCGCTGAGAAAGTGTGTGTGAGGAGCTCCACGGATTGGTCCATTTGGGTATGGTCACGTCACTGTACCCAGGAAGAAAAAAATGGAAAAAGAAAAATCTCCAACGAGGCGTTCTGGGGCAGCATAGACATGTCTTTTCTGTGTTAGAGTTTTACTCGCTACAGGGTGTACTTTGAGGGTTTGTGACTGCAGACCGTTTACATGCAGAAAAAGCTACATAACACCAGAGATGGAGTACTCGAGTCCTGGACTCGGACTCGAGTGCCGATTTTCGGGATTCGTGACTCGACTCGGACTCGCCCACTGATTGACGCGACTCGGACTTGGACTCGTGAATTCTCGCGCACGATGACTTGGACTCGGACTCGGACTCGTGAATTATCGCGTACGCTGACTTGGACTCGGACTCGACTCGGACACTCCTTGGATGACTCGGACTTGGACTCGGACTCGAACACAGGTAATGATGACTCGGACTCTGACTCGACTCGGACACTCCTTGGGTGACTCGGACTTGGACTCGGACTCGACTACGACTCTCCCTTGGTGACTCGGACTTGGACTCGGACTCGAAGAGTGGTGACTCGAGAGTGACTTGGACTCGTGAATTGGTGACTTGACTACAACACTGCATAACACACAAGGGGACGGGTAATAACCGGAAAAGCATGACATGGGACCTTTAACTTTTATTCTGAACTATTTGGAAAAACTGTTGCTTATGAAATGCTGATCCTTGAGGCAAACAGACTACAGCAGTTGTTGTTCATGTTGAATACAACACCATCATACTGCACAGTTTCTGCATTTTTCACCCAAATGACTACATATTTTTGACTTTGTCAGCACAATGTGTCATTAGTAAAACAATTACTGATGACTTTTTACCAGAAATAAGCTCTAGTCATAGGTTTGATGGGAAATGTTACTTTGTAAGTCTGTGGGAGTGAAAGTTTCCACACCTAGACAATTCCCCAGAACTTTAACCAAAACACCTTTTAATGCAGGTTCTTTTCAAATTAAAGTAGGATCCATGTTCATTGTAAAGAGGTGACATCTCAAACAGTGCAACTATATGGCTCTTTAATTTCCTTCATTTTATATTTTTTACTCTTTACTTTTTTATCAAACCAAATTCTGGTATTTTGGACACTAAATTGAAATTCTTAGAAACATTACATTGAGCCATTATCTTCTTTCTAGGGACACCACAGAGAATGACCAAGAAAAGCCCTTCTGTTTCTCTGAATGGGTTGTGCTTTTTTCTCTCTCAACCACAAATAGTGGATGTGATAGTGATGGTTCATCATGTGCGCTAAATATTGGCTAAGGAGATAATAAAAATCATCTGGACTACATGTATTTATTTTATTTGCTCGTTTGCTTGTGGCTAAACACCACTTACGCACTATAACAAATAGTTATGAATAATCTCAGAGGAAGGCCTTTTAAAGTATATATTTTATGTTTCCAAATTCAATCTTCAACCTTTTTATGTTCTTTAACCATAGTCTCATGAAAATAAATCTGTATGGATAATATCCCACATAAAAATGCTTATAAAACTTCGGGATAATTAAATGAGCAGCATTGGCAGGTCATTACCATGCACCAGGAAGTGTCTCGTCTATTCATTTTTAATTCTATAAGGCACGTTTTTGAGCAGTGACTTTGGCCCAAGGCAGATGGATCCGGCCCTTTTGTGACAGCCCACAGAGTGCTGATAGATGGTTCCTGTCCGTGGCTGTAAATCGGCCTCTTGTTGGAGAGTTAACCCCTGTAACCCTGCTCGTCTGTAACAGCAGACTCCCCTCTCCCAGCCTTGGGCAGCTGATGGGTCTTTCCCAGAAGTCTCATGAGCAGGTGGTAAGGATCCAGTTGGGAAGCGGATGGATGTGCTCGCCTCGAAAAATGGTCCCCATTGGTATATATGGCTGCGTGGGAGAGAATTTAGCTTTATAAAAAAATTAAGTCGTCTCCCATCCATCCAACATCTGCATCGCCAGCTGACGGCAGCTTCCTGTGATTTATAGGAATGTCAGGACAGCAAAGCTTAACAGATGAAAAAACATATCTTAGCAGAGCATATCAGCACAGAGGTCAACTACGTAGGCTGGGCAAACTAATTGTCTAGCTGTTGAAGCTGCTGAATGTGTTCTTTGTGCTGTGTCTGTGTGCTTTTAAAGTCATTATTCAGAAGGAGATATATCATGTAAAAGCTAAATCACGATAAAGTTTGCATACATACACACACACCCATACCCACAGAGCATTGGGGAGTACTTTCCCCCTTCTCCTGATCTTCTGCAGACACAGCTGTTTCTCCTCTGCTCCTGACTGGTGACTGGGACGAGTTTTATTAATGTGCTGAAACTAAGTAAGCACATAATATGGACTTCTGTAACCCTGTTCACAGACTGATTTATCTCCCTGCTCGCTGCGTTTGCATGTGGGTGGGTGTGCATGCATTCACTATATGTCTGAAGCGTGTTTCATATGTGAATACATGCCTTTTGTATGCACCAATGCAGTGTGGATTTGTTTCTGCATGGAATTATTGTTGGAGCCTTCAGTGTTTCCTGAGAGGGATTAGTGAAATACCTCAACAAACATGCATTTGTTTGGCAAATAAATGAATGGAAGTAACATTTCCAGATCCCCAATCCTTAAATCCTGTGTTTAGAGTAGCAGAGAGGCAGAGGTACACAAGTGTCATACAGTTTGACCAGTGCCTGGAAATGATGTGATCATTTTTATAGTAGGGACTTTCTGGGAAGTGTGAGTGGCCATTACAGTGTTGTTTCCATGATCCATGTTTTCGCATCGAGCCAAGATACTGATCCTTTTTATAAAAGCTTGTAGGCTATAATTGACTGGTATTACCACTTGACAGACAACTTCTGGGAACCTCTCTAGCATGACTGAGTGTGTTTGCCTGCTTCTCCTTGGAACGTAATTCATCCATGGACTGTGCAGTACCACGGTGACACTATCGGAGGAGAATGCAGAGCTTGCACATGCATACAGAATATGCATTAGGTGTGTGTACGTTTGTGCATGTGTTGTATTCAGATTGAACATTGATGTTTTTTAATTATGGCAAAATGGAATGAGACATTAATAAGAATGTGTAAATGTGTGTGGATTTGTTTCTGACATTAAGTGGAAATGTTCCAGCAATTGCTGCATTGAAATGGGCTGCAATCCAACATGCAGCTGAGAAAGAGAAAATGATTTACTGTACATACAGACGAGAGGTGGGCGCGATGTTTTTTCAACACAGTGAGAGATATCTAGAGAGAAAAAAGGGAGCGACAACTACTGGATGTAAATAGACGGTACTGTGGAATCAGGGAGAGGTAAATAAAGTTAAGACAATATTGATCAAATCTTAATAATGGGATTTAATTGAAAGAGTAATGATAACATTAACAAGTTCAAAAGTGAATTATTGTTTTTGTAGTTGTGTTCTCTGTTAGGGAGCTGCTTTTCACCGCCAACACGCCATCATCCGTTTCTCCTTCAGTTTGTTATTCATAGACTCTGCGCTGACTTCCTTGGCACCTGTCTCTTCCCCGTCTTGTTGCTCCACTCCCTGAAATAGAACTCATGTCTCCAGAGGAAAAGTAAACACTGACCGTGCCGTGAGATTACAGACCAACACTCAAGAACACAAACACTCATACATACAAGGTTATCTCTATAGTAATATACACACTGTTCATGTTCAATCAATCTTAAGTCTGCGGCCTAACTGTAGCCAATGTTTTGAATTATATCTTGCTTTGACAATGGTTGATATTGTGGTATGCTGTGTAATTCTAGGTAAAACGGTCTTCAAAATTCTAACTTAGATAAACTGATTAAATCAACACAATTAATTTTATACCCCATTGGACAAATCCTCTGAAGCATAGTGTTAAAGAAAAAGCTCTTAAATCTGCCCTTTCAGCTCAAGTCTTCCTTATCAGCCGCTATTGCAAAATTCTATTTGAGGATTTACTTGATCTACTTGGGCCTTAGTGGTTTAGTGCTATTGTGATGTGTTCCACCTTACAACCAAGACAAAAAAGAAGTGTGCTGTTATACAAAGGTCCAAGCAGCTAATGCAACTTAGTACGGCAGACTCATGGTCTCGAAGTAGAAGGCCATCGCTCAATAGGCCTGAAACAGCTGGTTTAATAAATGTTCGTTTGTTTGAATGCTACGCCCTTTTGAAGGGCCCACTGCCAGGGTCTGCTCCAGCCATGGACAACAAGTGCTGTGGAGTCCAAGTCCAGCGTCTCCCAGTTTAGTTAATGTTCTCTGCAATACACTTGTGACAAACTAAAAAAGTACTTTACAAAGAAACATCTCAACCACCATGATGTAGGAGTATTTGTTTTTATCTAAAGTAGAATAACATAATGTTTTGTGCAGAAGGAGATCTGATCGTACAAAAATATGACTTATACAAAAGTGTAATGCATGAGAAATTAACCATGTTGTTTTTCACATTTGACCCCTCTCAGGTCATGCCAGCCCAGACTGCAGAGCCTCGCAGGAGCCTCGCTCCTGAGAGACAGCCTGCATGGTGTCCTGTGACTTAATCACTGACACTCACACTGTGTGCGTGTGTGTGTGTGAACTCCAAAGAAAAATACTGTACAGTAGAAACATAAAACCGCACGAGAGAACCGTCCAAATATTTAAAGTGGGTGTTACAATCAAGTTTCCATGAAGGTGATTGTTTATGTTTACAAGATAACCTTTGTACTTACTATTGTAAATGTCAAATTCACTTAATATTTATGCGGGTGTGTGTACACGATACACTGTATTATTAAGCTGTTCAAATGTAGACAAGGACTGTAGGGAGTGGATTTAATGCAAGTGTCAAAGTAAGACACAATCTTTTTACTGGCTCTTTAAAGCATTAGCAACTTTGGTATAACTTTTGTATTATCTTTATCAAAACTACATTGGCTCTGGAGAGTGTATACCTCATCATAGGCCAATACCACATTCCAGTGCTTCTCTGACGTTCCCCTTTCAGTTTTGAAGTTTGTGGACTTTGGTGTGTACAATCGCAATGTGGAAACAAATCTTGCACTACAAAGAAGATGTTTGATACTTTATTGCTCAAAAACATCACTTTGATAGTGTAGTCTATTAGTGGGGGCATTTACTTGAGTTTTATCAGTTGAAAGTAATTTTTTGTTTCCCACACCACATGAATGCAGCACTAATGCAACATTAAGCAGGTTCTTTAGCCCCATACCAGACTTTTCCAACAAGTTTGAAAAAATAAAACAGTAATTCATCCAGACAGTATTTTTACTTGTACTGCTGAAGGACAAAAAAGACAAAACACTGCCTTTTTGGCGGAACATTTTGATCATTTCTCTATTAACTATGCAAACACTGAACAAACACTTCCTAACAGGCAACAGGTCACAACACAGACGCACAAACTGTTTGATAGTTGGGTTGTGTATTGGACTCAGCCCCTGGCCTCAGGTTACGCCAATTCCTGTTTTCTTGCCGCTCATTCATACAGTCTCAACAAAAATAACCTAAAAACAATGCATATGCATTGCACTCACAAACTCTAAAAATATCCCAGTACTTTGTACCTTAGAGTGTTATTTCAGTTGAATTCTGACTTCTTTTTTCTTTTTTTTATTACACTTGACTAAAATAAAATGAAATAGCTTTTAAATACTTGATGTGAACAAGAGCTTTTCAGAGCGGTGATGTTTGTTTGTGGTGATTATGCCTATCTGAGCGTATAATGCCTGTGTGTACAGTTTCAACTCATGTGGGTGTTAAGTTTTGATACCCAATGTGGGTTTACAGTCATATGTCATTCAGCATATGGTGTGTGTGAGGGTGAGTGCATGCTGGTAAAGGGCTTTATACAAATGGCTCATTCAAGTTTGCTGCAGCAGTGGGCGCCCGCCGTAGCATTCTCACCATACCAGGTCCATCAGCCCATTTGTGGTTTGACTTCTGTGTGTGTGTGTGTCCATGTGTCCCATCTTTTTCTCACCACTACCAGATTTACAACTGACAGTGGCTAAAAGCCGTAATCTTCATGTACACTGAGCCCTTCTATACACACACATTCACACACAGCCTAGAAGACAAATGGACCTTGCTGACACACAGACAGAGATGTGGACAAGCTGCTTTTCCGTTTGAATGCACAGCCAAGCCGCAAGCCACAATTACACTTGTCCCTGTCTGTCTGACTGAAGCAGACAGGGACTGAGATAAAGCTCTCAGGGCTGTGAGCTGCAGAATAATGATGTTAGACGGCAGCGGTGTGACACTATTGTGTTGTATTTGCACGTTATTCTTATTAACTCATTGTATGGTTAAACTTTTATCAAAATGTGTTGTGTTATGACTAACTGCTTCAGAGAAGTTGTGTATTCTGCCTCTGGTGCTTATCCCATCACTTTTTTGATACAGGATACAGTTCTTTATAGACCAAAGTATTACAGTTAAACTTTTATCATCACACCCTTCTGACATTTTCCCATTTTCCCATGCACAACATAGTGAGGAGGCTTGGTGGAATGTGTTACGAGGCATTTTTCATGGACATGGTTTATAGCGCTGTTGACTCCTACCGGCATTTCCTGCGATTGATTGCAAACATCTTATCTTTTCACTGGAACATAACACAGGTGAAAAGGAATTTTAAAATTGAAATTTCCAGAACTAATTAAAATAACTTATGTCTCAAGTGGAAAGAGGTGAAGTATATGAGCAAATAGGGTCCAATAATTCATGCTGGATTAAGAAGATAGTGTCTGGATCTGGAAAAAGTATTTAGTATTTCTTCCCTTAACGGTCAACTATCGTCTTGAACATACTTTTCCATTTTAGGTAGGAGCATATCTGTTTTGAAAAATATGCGGTCTCTGACGTCCCAAAGGAGGCGGAGGAGAACATGATGTTAACTTGAGGGAACAAGTTATTATGATGAAGATGCGTACATGTCAAGATGTGAACTAGCTTATTTCTACAATAAACAGATATAGTTTCAACTTGATGATAACTGTAATTACCACAATCTAGGCAAATGGAAACATTTGGAAATATGAATAATAAACATTTACAGATTAAAGTTGTGTAAAAGCATTGTATCATGTAAATCAAAGTAGTGAACAGCCAGGGATTATTCTTCTCCCATCAACCATCCCCCTCCATCTTTTTTAGATTTTTCCTATTGCTTTTTTTCTCAGGGTGTGTGATCCTTGACCCCGATGAGGTCACTAGTGGCAAGTAGTCATCTTGTTTTCCTGGCTGCTGTCAAAAGCCCCTCAGAATTGATGTATTTCCACATCCCTCCGTTTCCTTCCATGTGGAAAAAAAAGTTTTCTATGCAAATTTCAAATCTATGTGCAATTCAGGATGTAAAGTTTTCAGTTTTAAAACTCTCAGAAGACAGTCAAGGATGAATCTCAGTGTGTGTGCATGTTCCGTATGTTGCTGTGTGTTAAAACGTCCAGAGGGACTTTTGGCCACAGATGTAAAAGTAATTTTCTCTGCTGTTTCTCCCCTCACAAAGTATTGCCTCCTTCTTCAACGTTCCTCGATCAATCACTCCTTTTTCTCCCAATTTTACCCTACTTTTTTTTCTTCATGCTTTTCTTAGCGTCATTTACATTTTCAACTCTCACATTTCTATTCCCACCCCAACCATTTGCTTATTTCTCACTATTCTCATATTATTCCCATTCTTCCTTTTTCCTCCATTCTTTCTTCCCCCATGGTCTACTCTTTTCCTCCATCTCTGTTTTTCCTCTTTCTTCTCCTCTCTCTGCTCTCCAAGGCCTAGTAGAAGTGTATGTACCTGGCAGAGATTTTTATTGCCCTGTCAGGGGGTTGGGGACGACTAATTTCACCCATAAAAGCAGCTCGGAACAAGAAAAAGGGGGCGGCAGATGGGGATTGGGGGCACATTTATTGGAAGAGTTTGTTTTTTTAAGCTGTGAACAGCTATTATTTTCCCTCTCCTCTTTCTCTTTTCTTTCCATCCTGGCAGCGGAGTGTAGTTTTGGCTTTGATAGTTGCAAGTGAACACACTTACACTTCTGCACACACAAATACATTGGCACACGCTAATGCATTAATACTATGCAAATACTAAGGTACGGGAACACATAAGGGATGCGAAGACTTGGTTATGTTTGCACACACACACACACTCTTTGACTGTGGTTGTGGGCTGGTGTGTTTGTTTGTCTAACTGAGTGCTACCGCCACCACAGACCACAGTGTATTTAGCAAGGCTGCAGCCATTTTGTCTGACTGCAATTTGGCAAACGGCCTGCTTTTCCCAACTCAACACAAGGAGATAGATGTGTGTGTGTGTGTGTGTGTGTGTGTGTGTGTGTGTGTGTGTGTGTGTGTGTGTGTGTGTGTGTGTGTGTTCCTTTTGACTGGTTCCCATAACTTAGACCAGCTATAGGCTCCGCTTCCAAAGGAACTCCACACCCAAAAAACAAGCTGATTAAATGGAACAACGTATTGTAAATTGTATGAATGTATCCTAAACGCCATGTCTTGATTTATACACATGTCTGTTTAGTCCCATAAATCTGTCTCTTTTCAAGCTGCTACTGCTGCCTGATAATCTTTTCTTTCTGTTTCTGCTACAGGCTACTTTTTTCTTTACACTAACACACCAGTAACTTTGTTTCTAAAACGTATATAGAGACAATACATTTTACAATTTCTTCTCAGACATACAGTGTATTTATTCTAATAATTTGTGTTGCCTAACCTGGGTATAGCGTTGTAAAGCATCCAAACAGTGACAGTGCTCAAATTATGTTATTGATTTTATTTCAAGTTGCTTGATGAGCTAGACCTTTCGTCTAACTATAAGGGGAGGCATCTCTGTGTATCAGTGTGCATCTCCTTTGCATTCATTGGCCATTGCATCTTAAATCAGATACGCAGGTTTTTTCCTTACAAGTCCATAATGTTACCCCCGGCAAAATACCTCCTCTAATTAAATCCAAGCAGTACTTTACAACCGCGGCCGACTTGAATGATTTGTTGGAAATTATTACATGCACTATGTTTATTGCACTGGTGTTTTTAATTGCTATCGTAGCCGGAATTGGATGTGATTTCCCTTTAACTGAACTGTATTGGACCAGTTTTAAGGAAGCTGCAAGCAGCAATGGCGGAAATATTCCTGAAACTACTGATTCTGTTCAGAATGTTCGGATGACTGACTCTTTGGCAATTAATCAAGGTATTTATCCTGTTATTCACAGATGAGTTGTATTTTTCTGCTCGGATGATAAACAATCATATAGTATGTAGAATATTAGGAGGATATCATCATTCTGTGACAGAAATACTCAAATCACAACAGCATATCATCCTCCAATTTTATGACATCACTATTGGTAACACAAGATATTGTTAGAGCCAAAGAGTCTGGTAAGCATCAAGCTGAAGTTCACAAAAAGTCACAGTACTAAATAACTTCTATTGAAAATCCTTTTGAAATATTTTTAAAAGATGAAAACAACTTTTTGTTGTTGTTGTTCATCAGTCTAAAGCAGGGGTGTCAAACTCGAGGCCCGGGGGCCAAATCCGGCCCGTGACTTCATTTTCTGTGGCCCCACAAGAGCTCTGAAAGAATATAATTTGTTTATTATACGGTTACATGCCGATTTACAGAAGCACGTTGCCCATAAACTACATGTCCCACAATGCATCTCAAATATGAATTTTGCTTCAAAATGTCACTTTTTTCCCCAATTATTTTCCAGAATTTGGCTTTTAAAAAATAAAAATAATAATTTTGTGACATGCACACTGAAGAGACTTCCAATTATTTGCCCTAGACTTCTGCTTTCAGACGTAGTTAATTATGAAGTTATTACCCTATCCCATAATAATCCAATGCAGAGGCAATAATGTAAT